>NW_026907002.1:0-300000 GCF_033978795.1 Nerophis ophidion | reverse complement strand
TCCTAATCCAAACGTGCAAAATGTCTAAAAATGCCTGTGACATTGAATACATGTGAGTTTTACTAGATACAGTTGTTTTTCAATGGTTTGCAAATACTACAATGAGGTTTTACTCAATATGACTGTATACTGTAACACTCAATATGACAGTTATTTAAACATAACTCCTACACCACACATGAAAAATGGCTAATAAATAATGCCTTAAATAATGCATCTTTGGGAGTTTTATTTGAAATATATGCTTTTTTAAATCTTGCAAATCCAAAAAGTAGTTTTTTACTCAATATGACTATAATAGTCTTAGAATCCTGAGATAATTTGAAAAAAGCAATAAAAATGTATTCAAACATAACTTCTAAACAACACATGCAAAATGGCTAATAATGCCCAGAGATATGTTTTTTTTGGTTAGTTGTACTAGAAAAATGAATTTTTGTAAGGTTTGCAAAGACACAAGTTAGTTTTTTTATTCAATATAACAGTGTAACTGTCATACTAAATATGAAAGGTTTATAATCATAACTCCAAAACAAAATATGAAATTTGTCTTAAAAAGC
This sequence comes from Nerophis ophidion, assembly GCF_033978795.1. NCBI lineage: Eukaryota > Metazoa > Chordata > Actinopteri > Syngnathiformes > Syngnathidae > Nerophis > Nerophis ophidion. The sequence goes on along the minus strand of NW_026907002.1, from coordinate 299,440 downwards.
CTTTAATATTGAATTTATGTAAGTTTTACCAGAATCAGGTATTTTGGAAAGAATCACAAATACAAATATTAGATTTTACTGGCCTGATATTGGTCACACTCAAAATGACAGTTTTTGAAATATAACTCCAAAAATACACATGCAAAATGTCTAATAATGCCTGAAGAAATGCACCTTCGAGAGTTTTCCTGAAAAAAAAAAAAATTTGGTAAGGTTTGCAAGAACAAAATTTGATTTGTTACTCAATTTGACAGTAATGTACTTAGAATCCTGAGATAATGCGAAAAAAGCAATAAAAATGTATTCCAACATAATTCCTAACACAAACGTGCAAAATGTCTAAAAATGCCTGTGATATTGAATACATGTGAGTTTCACTAGATACGGTTGTTTTTCAATGGTTTGCAAATACAAAAATGAGGTTTTACTCAATATGACTGTATACTGTAACACTCAATATGACAGTTATTTAAACATAACTCCTACACCACACATGAAAAATGGCTAATAATGCCTGAAACAATGCATCTTTGGGAGTTTTACTAGAAACATATGCTTTTTTAAATCTTGCAAATGCAAAAAGTAGTTTTTTACTCAATATGACTATGATAGTCTTAGAATCCTGAGATAATGCGAAAAAAGCAATAAAAATGTATTCAAACATAACTTCTAAACAACACATGCAAAATGGCTAATAAAGCCCAGAGATATGTTTTTTTGTTAGTTGTACTAGAAAAATGATCTTTTGTAAGGTTTGCAAAGACACAAGTTAGTTTTTTTTATTCAATATAACAGTGTAACTGTCATACTAAATATGAAAGGTTTATAATCATAACTCCAAAACCAAATATGAAATTTGTCTTAAAAAGCCTTTAATATTAAATTTATGTAAGTTTTACCAGAATCAGGTATTTTGGAAAGAATCACAAATACAAATATTAGATTTTACTGGCCTCATATTGGTCACACTCAAAATGACAGTTTTTGAAAAATAACTCCAAAAATACACATGCAAATAGTCTAATAATGCCTGAAGAAATGCATCTTCGAGAGTTTTCCAGAAAAAAAACATTTGGTAAGGTTTGCAAAAACAAAATTTTATTTGTTACTCAATTCGACAGTAATGTACTTAGAATCCTGAGATAATGCAAACAAGCAATAAAAATTTATTCCAACATAATTCCTAATCCAAACGTGCAAAATGTCTTAAAATGCCTGTGATATTGAATACATGTGAGTTTTACTAGATACAGTTGTTTTTCAATGGTTTGCAAATACAAAAATGAGGTTTTACTCAATATGACTGTATAATGTGAAACACTCAATATGACAGTTATTTAAACATAACTCCTACACCACACATGAAAAATGGCTAATAATGCCTGAAATAATGCATCTTTGGGAGTTTTACTCGAAACATATGCTTTTTTAAATCTTGCAAATGCAAAAAGTAGTTTTTTACTCAATATGACTATAATAGTCTTAGAATCCTGAGATAATGCGAAAAAAGCAACACAAATGTATTCAAACATAACTTCTAAACAACACATGCAAAATGGCTAATAATGGCTAGAGATATGTTGTTTTGTTAGTTGTACTAGAAAAATGATCTTTTGTAAGGTTTGCAAAGACACAAGTTAGTTTTTTTATTCAATATAACAGTGTAACTGTCATACTAAATATGAAAGGTTTATAATCATAACTCCAAAACAAAATATGAAATGTGTCTTAAAAAGCCTTTAATATTGAATTTATGTAAGTTTTACCAGAATCAGGTATTTTGGAAAGAATCACAAATACAAATATTGGATTTTACTGGCCTCATATAGGTCACACTCAAAATGACAGTTTTTGAAACATAACTCCAAAAATACACATGCAAAATGTCTAATAATGCCTGAAGAAATGCATCTTCGAGAGTTTTCCTGAAAAAAAAAAACATTTGGTAAGGTTTTCAAAAACAAAATTTGATTTGTTACTCAATTTGACAGTAATGTACTTAGAATCCTGAGATAATGCGAAAAAAGCAATAAAAATGTATTCCAACATAATTCCTAATCCAAACGTGCAAAATGTCTAAAAATGCCTGTGATATTGAATACATGTGAGTTTTACTAGATACAGTTGTTTTTCAATGGTTTGCAAATACAAAAATGAGGTTTTACTCAATATGACTGTATAATGTGAAACACTCAATATGACAGTTATTTAAACATAACTCCTACACCACACATGAAAAATGGCTAATAATGCCTGAAATAATGCATCTTTGGGAGTTTTACTGTTTTAAATCTTGCAAATGCAAAACCTAGTTTTTTACACAATATGACTATAATAGTCTTAGAATCCTGAGATAATGCGAAAAAAGCAATACAAATGTATTCAAACATAACTTCTAAACAACAAATGCAAAATGGCTAATAATGCCCAGAGATATGTTTTTTTGTTAGTTTTACTAGAAAAATTATCTTTTGTAAGGTTTGCAAAGACACAAATTAGGTTTTTTTATTCAATATAACAGTGTAACTGTCATACTAAATATGAAAGGTTTATAATCATAACTCCAAAACTAAATATGAAATTTGTCTTAAAAAGCCTTTAATATTGAATTTATGTAAGAGTTACCAGAATCAGGCATTTTGGAAAGAATCACAAATACAATTATTAGATTTTACTGGCCTCATATTGGTCACACTCAAAATGACAGTTTTTGAAACATAACTCCAAAAATACACATGCAAAATGTCTAATAATGCCTGAAGAAATGCACCTTCGAGAGTTTTCCTGAAAAAAAAACATTTGGTAAGGTTTGCAAAAACAAAATTTGATTTGTTACTCAATTTGATAGTAATGTACTTAGAATCCTGGGATAATGCAAAAAGTGATAAAAATGTATTCCAACATAATTCCTAATCCAAACGTACAAAATGTCTAAAAATGCCTGTGATATTGAATACATGTGAGTTTTACTAGATACAGTTGTTTTTCAATGGTTTGCAAATACTACAATGAGGTTTTACTCAATATGACTGTATACTGTAACACTCAATATGACAGTTATTTAAACATAACTCCTACACCACACATGAAAAATGGCTAATAATGCCTGAAATAATGCATCTTTGGGAGTTTTACTCGAAACATATGCTTTTTTAAATCTTGCAAATGCAAAAAGTAGTTTTTTACTCAATATGACTATAATAGTCTTAGAATCCTGAGATAATGCGAAAAAAGCAATACAAATGTATTCAAACATAACTTCTAAACAACACATGCAAAATGGCTAATAATGCCCAGAGATATGTTTTTTTGTTAGTTTTACTAGAAAAATGAATTTTTGTAAGGTTTGCAAAGACACAAGTTAGTTTTTTTATTCAATATAACAGTGTAACTGTCATACTAAATATGAAAGGTTTATAATCATAACTCCAAAACCAAATATGAAATTTGTCTTAAAAAGCCTTTAATATTGAATTTATGTAAGTTTCACCGGAATCAGGTATTTTGGAAAGAATCACAAATACAAATATTAGATTTTACTGGCCTCATATTGGTCACACTCAAAATGACAGTTTTTGAAACATAACTCCAAAAATACACATGCAAATAGTCTAATAATGCCTGAAGAAATGCATCTTCGAGGGTTTTCCAGAAAAAAAAACATTTGGTAAGGTTTGCAAAAACAAAATTTGATTTGTTACTCAATTTGACAGTGATATACTTAGAATCCTGAGATTATGCGAAAAAAGCAATAAAAATGTATTCCAACATAATTCCTAATCCAAACGTGCCAAATGTCTAAAAATGCCTGTGATATTGAATACATGTGAGTTTTACTAGATACAGTTGTTTTTCAATGGTTTGCAAATACAAAAATGAGGTTTTACTCAATATGACTGTATACTGTAACACTCAATATGACAGTTATTTAAACATAACTCCTACACCACACATGAAAAATGGCTAATAATGCCTGAAATAATGCATCTTTGGGACTTTTACTCGAAACATATGCTTTTTTAAATCTTGCAAATGCAAAAAGTAGTTTTTTACTCAATACGACTATAATAGTCTTAGAATCATGAGATAATGCGAAAAAAGCAATACAAATGTATTCAAACATAACTTCTAAACAACACATGCAAAATGGCTAATAATGCCCAGAGATATGTTTTTTGTTAGTTGTACTAGAAAAATGATTTTTTGTAAGGTTTGCAAAGACACAAGTTAGTTTTTTTATTCAATATAACACTGTAACTGTCATACTAAATATGAAAGGTTTATAATCATAACTCCAAAACCAAATATGAAATTCGTCTTAAAAAGCCTTTAATATTGAATTTATGTAAGTTTCACCGGAATCAGGTATTTTGGAAAGAATCACAAATACAAATATTAGATTTTACTGGCCTCATATTGGTCACACTCAAAATGACAGTTTTTGAAACATAACTCCAAAAATACACATGCAAATAGTCTAATAATGCCTGAAGAGATGCATCTTCGAGGGTTTTCCAGAAAAAAAAACATTTGGTAAGGTTTGCAAAAACAAAATTTGATTTGTTACTCAATTTGACAGTGGTATACTTAGAATCCTGAGATTATGCGAAAAAAGCAATAAAAATGTATTCCAACATAATTCCTAATCCAAACGTGCCAAATGTCTAAAAATGCCTGTGATATTGAATACATGTGAGTTTTACTAGATACAGTTGTTTTTCAATGGTTTGCAAATACAAAAATGAGGTTTTACTCAATATGACTGTATACTGTAACACTCAATATGACAGTTATTTAAACATAACTCCTACACCACACATGAAAAATGGCTAATAATGCCTGAAATAATGCATCTTTGGGACTTTTACTCGAAACATATGCTTTTTTAAATCTTGCAAATGCAAAAAGTAGTTTTTTACTCATTACGACTATAATAGTCTTAGAATCATGAGATAATGCGAAAAAAGCAATACAAATGTATTCAAACATAACTTCTAAACAACACATGCAAAATGGCTAATAATGCCCAGAGATATGTTTTTTGTTAGTTGTACTAGAAAAATGATTTTTTGTAAGGTTTGCAAAGACACAAGTTAGTTTTTTTATTCAATATAACACTGTAACTGTCATACTAAATATGAAAGGTTTATAAATCATAACTCCAAACCCAAATATGAAATTTGTCTTAAAAAGCCTTTAATATTGAATTTATGTAAGTTTTACCAGAATCAGGTATTTTGGAAAGAATCACAAATACAAATATTGGATTTTACTGGCCTCATATAGGTCACACTCAAAATGACAGTTTTTGAAACATAACTCCAAAAATACACATGCAAAATGTCTAATAATGCCTGAAAAAATGCATCTTCGAGAGTTTTCCTGAAAAAAAAAAAACATTTGGTAAGGTTTTCAAAAACAAAATTTGATTTGTTACTCAATTTGACAGTAATGTACTTAGAATCCTGAGATAATGCGAAAAAAGCCATAAAAATGTATTCCAACATAATTCCTAATCCAAACGTGCAAAATGTCTAAAAATGCCTGTGATATTGAATACATGTGAGTTTTACTAGATACAGTTGTTTTTCAATGGTTTGCAAATACAAAAATGAGATTTTACTCAATATGACTGTATAATGTGAAACACTCAATATGACAGTTATTTAAACATAACTCCTACACCACACATGAAAAATGGCTAATAATGCCTGAAATAATGCATCTTTGGGAGTTTTACTGTTGTAAATCTTGCAAATGCAAAACCTAGTTTTTTACTCAATATGACTATAATAGTCTTAGAATCCTGAGATAATGCGAAAAAAGCAATACAAATGTATTCAAACATAACTTCTAAGCAACACATGCAAAATGGCTAATAATGCCCAGAGATGTGTTTTTTTGTTAGTTTTACTAGACAAATTATCTTTTGTAAGGTTTGCAAAGACACAAATTAGGTTTTTTTATTCAATATAACAGTGTAACTGTCATACTAAATATGAAAGGTTTATAATCATAACTCCAAAACTAAATATGAAATTTGTCTTAAAAAGCCTTTAATATTGAATTTATGTAAGAGTTACCAGAATCGGGCATTTTGGAAAGAATCACAAATACAATTATTAGATTTTACTGGCCTCATATTGGTCACACTCAAAATGACAGTTTTTGAAACATAACTCCAAAAATACACATGCAAAATGTCTAATAATGCCTGAAGAAATGCACCTTCGAGAGTTTTCCTGAAAAAAAAACATTTGGTAAGGTTTGCAAAAACAAAATTTGATTTGTTACTCAATTTGATAGTAATGTACTTAGAATCCTGAGATAATGCAAAAAGTGATAAAAATGTATTCCAACATAATTCCTAATCCAAACGTACAAAATGTCTAAAAATGCCTGTGATATTGAATACATGCGAGTTTTACTAGATACAGTTGTTTTTCAATGGTTTGCAAATACTACAATGAGGTTTTACTCAATATGACTGTATACTGTAACACTCAATATGACAGTTATTTAAACGTAACTCCTACACCACACATGAAAAATGGCTAATAATGCCTGAAATAATGCATCTTTGGGAGTTTTACTCGAAACATATGCTTTTTTAAATCTTGCAAATGCAAAAAGTAGTTTTTTACTCAATATTACTAAAATAGTCTTAGAATCCTGAGATAATGCGAAAAAAGCAATACAAATGTATTCAAACATAACTTCTAAACAACACATGCAAAATGGCTAATAATGCCCAGAGATATGTTTTTTTGTTAGTTGTACTAGAAAAATGAATTTTTGTAAGGTTTGCAAAGACACAAGTTAGTTTTTTTATTCAATATAACAGTGTAACTGTCATACTAAATATGAAAGGTTTATAATCATAACTCCAAAACAAAATATGACATTTGTCTTAAAAAGCCTTTAATATTGAATTTATGTAAGTTTCACCAGAATCAGGTATTTTGGAAAGAATCACAAATACAAATATTAGATTTTACTGGCCTCATATTGGTCACACTCAAAATGACAGTTTTTGAAACATAACTCCAAAAATACACATGCAAAATGTCTAATAATGCCTGAAGAAATGCACCTTCGAGAGTTTTCCTGAAAAAAAAAACATTTGGTAAGGTTTGCAAAAACAAAATTTGATTTGTTACTCAATTTGACAGTAATGTACTTGGAATCCTGAGATAATGTGAAAAAAAGCAATAAAAATGTATTCCAACATAAATCCTAACCCAAACGTGCAAAATGTCTAGAAATGCCTGTGATATTGAATACATGTGAGTTTTACTAGATACGGTTGTTTTTCAATGGTTTGCAAATACAAAATTGAGGTTTTACTCAATATGACTGTATACTGTAACACTCAATATGGCAGTTATTTAAACATAACTCCTACACCACACATGAAAAATGGCTAATAATGCCTGAAATAATGCATCTTTGGGAGTTTTACTCGAAACATATGCTTTTTTAAATCTTGCAAATGCAAAAAGTATTTTTTTACTCAATATGACTATAATAGTTTTAGAATCCTGAGATAATGAGAAAAAAGCAATACAAATGTATTCAAACATAACTTCTAAACAACACATGCAAAATGGCTAATAATGCTTAGAGATATGTTTTTTGTTAGTTGTACTAGAAAAATTATCTTTTGTAAGGTTTGCAAAGACACAAATTAGTTTTTTTATTCAATATAACAGTGTAACTGTCATACTAAATATGAAAGGTTTATAATCATAACTCCAAAACTAAATATGAAATTTGTCTTAAAAAGCCTTTAATATTGAATTTATGTAAGGGTTACCAGAATCAGGTATTTTGCAAAGAATCACAAATACAAATATTAGATTTTACTGGCCTCATATTGGTCACACACAAAATGACAGTTTTTGAAACATAACTCCAAAAATACACATGCAAAATGTCTAATAATGCCTGAAGAAATGCATCTTCGAGAGTTTTCCTGAAAAAAAACACTTGGTAAAGTTTGCAAAAACAAAATATGATTTGTTACTCAATTTGACAGTGATGTACTTAGAATCCTGAGATAATACGAAAAAAGCAATAAAAATGTATTCCAACATAATTCCTAATCCAAACGTGCCAAATGTCTAAAAATGCCTGTGATATTGAATACATGTGAGTTTTACTAGATACAGTTGTTTTTCAATGGTTTGCAAATACAAAAATGAGGTTTTACTCAATATGACTGTATACTGTAACACTCAATATGACAGTTATTTAAACATAACTCCTACACCACACATGAAAAATGGCTAAAAATGCCTGAAATAATGCATCTTTGGGAGTTTTACTCGAAACATGTGCTTTTTTAAATCTTGCAAATGCAAAAAGTAGTTTTTTACTCAATATGACTATAATAGTCTTAGAATCCTGAGATAATGCGAAAAAAGCAATAAAAATGTAATCAAATATAACTTCTAAACAACACATGCAAAATGGCTAATAATGCCCAGAGATATGTTTTTTTGTTAGTTGTACTAGAAAAATGAATTTTTGTAAGGTTTGCAAAGAAAGAAGTTAGTTTTTTTATTCAATATAACAGTGTAACTGTCATACTAAATATGAAAGGTTTATAATCATAACTCCAAAACCAAATATGAAATTTGTCTTAAAAAGCCTTTAATATTGAATTTATGTAAATTTTAGCAGAATCAGGTATTTTGAAAAGGTTCACAAATACAAATATTAGATTTTACTGGCCTCATATTGGTCACTCTCAAAATGACAGTTTTTGAAACATAACTCCAAAAATACACATGCAAAATGTCTAATATCGCCTGAAGAAAAGCATCTTTGAGAGTTTTCCAGAAAAAAAACATTTGGTAAGGTTTTCAAAAACAAAATTTGATGTGTTACTCAATTTGACAGTAATGTACTAAGAATCCTGAGATAATGCGAAAAAAGCAATACAAAAGTATTTTAACATAATTCCTAATCCAAACGTGCAAAATGTCTAAAAATGCCTGTGATATTGAATACATGTGAGTTTTACTAGATACAGTTGTTTTTCAATGGTTTGCAAGTACAAAAATGAGGTTTTACTCAATATGACTGTATACTGTAACACTCAATATGAGAGTTATTTAAACATAACTCCTACACCACACATGAAAAATGGCTAATAATGCCTGAAATAATGCATCTTTGGGAATTTTACTCGAAACATATGCTTTTTTAAATCTTGCAAATGCAAAAAGTAGTTTTTTTACTCAATACGACTATAATAGTCTTACAATCCTGAGATAATGCGAAAAAAGCAATAAAAGTGTATTCAAACATAACTTCTAAACAACACATGCAAAATGGCTAATAATGCCCAGATATATGTTTTTTTGTTAGTTGTACTAGAAAAATGATTTTTTGTAAGGTTTGCAAAGACACAAGTTAGTTTTTTTATTCAATATAACAGTGTAACTGTCATACTAAATATGAAAGGTTTATAATCATAACTCCAAAACAAAATATGAAATTTGTCTTAAAAAGCCTTTAATATTGAATTTATGTAAGTTTTACCAGAATCAGGTATTTTGGAAAGAATCACAAATACAAATATTGGATTTTACTGGCCTCATATAGGTCACACTCAAAATGACAGTTTTTGAAACATAACTCCAAAAATACACATGCAAAATGTCTAATAATGCCTGAAGAAATGCATCTTCGAGAGTTTTCCTGGAAAAAAAAACATTTGGTAAGGTTTGCAAAAACAAAATTTGATTTGTTACTCAATTTGACAGTAATGTACTTAGAATCCTGAGATAATGCAAAAAAGCAATAAAAATGTATTCCAACATAATTCCTAATCCAAACGTGCAAAATGTCTAAAAATGCCTGTGATATTGAATACATGTGAGTTTTACTAGATACAGTTGTTTTTCAATGGTTTGCAAATACAAAAATGAGGTTTTACTCAATATGACTGTATAATGTGAAACACTCAATATGACAGTTATTTAAACATAACTCCTACACCACACATGAAAAATGGCTAATAATGCCTGAAATAATGCATCTTTGGGACTTTTACTTTTTTAAATCTTGCAAATGCAAAACCTAGTTTTTTACTCAATATGACTATAATAGTCTTAGAATCCTGAGATAATGCGAAAAAAGCAATACAAATGTATTCAAACATAACTTCTAAACAACACATGCAAAATGGCTAATAATGCCCAGAGATATGTTTTTTTGTTAGTTTTACTAGAAAAATTATCTTTTGTAAGGTTTGCAAAGACAAAAATTAGGTTTTTTTATTCAATATAACAGTGTAACTGTCATACTAAATATGAAAGGTTTATAATCATAACTCCAAAACTAAATATGAAATTTGTCTTAAAAAGCCTTTAATATTGAATGTATGTAAGAGTTACCAGAATCAGGCATTTTGGAAAGAATCACAAATACAATTATTAGATTTTACTGGCCTCATATTGGTCACACTCAAAATGACAGTTTTTGAAACATAACTCCAAAAATACACATGCAAAATGTCTAATAATGCCTGAAGAAATGCACCTTCGAGAGTTTTCCTGAAAAAAAAACATTTGGTAAGGTTTGCAAAAACAAAATTTGATTTGTTACTCAATTTGATAGTAATGTACTTAGAATCCTGAGATAATGCAAAAAGTGATACAACTGTATTCCAACATAATTCCTAATCCAAACGTACAAAATGTCTAAAAATGCCTGTGATATTGAATACATGTGAGTTTTACTAGATACAGTTGTTTTTCAATGGTTTGCAAATACTACAATGAGGTTTTACTCAATATGACTGTATACTGTAACACTCAATATGACAGTTATTTAAACATAACTCCTACACCACACATGAAAAATGGCTAATAATGCCTGAAATAATGCATCTTTGGGAGTTTTATTCGAAACATATGCTTTTTTAAATCTTGCAAATGCAAAAAGTAGTTTTTTACTCTATATGACTATAATAGTCTTAGAATCCTGAGATAATGCGAAAAAAGCAATAAAAATGTATCCAAACATAACTTCTAAACAACACATGCAAAATGGCTAATAATGCCCAGAGATATGTTTTTTTTGTTAGTTGTACTAGAAAAATGAATTTTTGTAAGGTTTGCAAAGACACAAGTTAGTTTTTTTATTCAATATAACAGTGTAACTGTCATACTAAATATAAATACTAAATACTAAATAATCATAACTCCAAAACCAAATATGAAGTTTGTCTTAAAAAGCCTTTAATATTGAATTTATGTAAATTTTAGCAGAATCAGGTATTTTGAAAAGGTTCACAAATACAAATATTAGATTTTACTGGCCTCATATTGGTCACACTCAAAATGACAGTTTTTGAAACATAACTCCAAAAATACACATGCAAAATGTCTAATATCGCCTGAAGAAAAGCATCTTCCAGAGTTTTCCAGAAAAAAAACATTTGGTAAGGTTTGCAAAAACAAAATTTGATGTGTTACTTAATTTGACAGTAATGTACTTAGAATCCTGAGATAATGCGAAAAAAGCAATAAAAATGTATTCCAACATAATTCCTAATCCAAACGTGCAAAATGTCTAAAAATGCCTGCGATATTTTTTTTTCTGGAAAACTCTCGAAGATGCATTTCTTCAGGCATTATTAGACATTTTGCATGTGTATTTTTGGAGTTATGTTTCAAAAACTGTCATTTTGAGTGTGACCTATATGAGGCCAGTAAAATCTAATATTTGTATTTGTGATTCTTTCCTAAATACCTGATTCTGGTAAAACTTACATAAATTCAATATTAAAGGCTTTTTAAGACAAATTTCATATTTGGTTTTGGAGTTATGATTATAAACCTTTCATATTTAGTATGACAGTTACACTGTTATATTGAATGAAAAAACTAATTTGTGTCTTTGCAAACCTTACAAAAGATAATTTTCCTAGTAAAACTAACAAAAAAACATATCTCTGGGCATTAATATTCATTTTGCATGTGTTGTTTAGAAGTTATGTTTGAATACATTTTTATTGCTTTTTTCGCATTATCTCAGGATTGTAAGACTATTATAGTCGTATTGAGTAAAAAACTACTTTTTGGATTTGCAAGATTTAAAAAAGCATATGTTTCGAGTAAAACTCCCAAAGATGCATTATTTCAGGCATTATTAGCCATTGTTCATGTGTGGTGTAGGAGTTATGTTTAAATAACTGTCATATTGAGTGTTACAGTATACAGTCATATTGAGTACAACCTAATTTTTGTATTTGCAAACGATTGAAAAACAACTGTATCTAGTAAAACTCACATGTATTCAATAACACAGGCATTTGTAGACATTTTGCACGTTTAAATTAGGAACTATGTTCGAATACACTTTCATTGCTTTTTTTGCATTATCTCAGGATTCTAAGTACATTACTGTCAAATTGAGTAACAAATCAAATTTTGTTTTTGCAAACCTTACCAAATATTTTTTTTTTCTGGAAAACTCTCGAAGATGCATTTCTTCAGGCATTATTAGACATTTTGCATGTGTATTTTTGGAGTTATGTTTCGAAAACTGTCATTTTGAGTGTGACCTATAAGGGGCCAGTAAAATCTAATATTTGTATTTGTGATTCTTTCCAAAATACCTGATTCTGGTAAAACTTACATGAATTCAATATTAAAGGCTTTTTAAGACAAATTTCATATTTGGTTTTGGAGTTATGATTATAAACCTTTCATATTTAGTATGACAGTTACAGTGTTATATTGAATAAAAAAAAATAACTTGTGTCTTTGCAAACCTTACAAAATTTCATTTTTCTAGTACAACTAACAAAAAAACATATCTCTAGGCATTATTAGCCATTTTGCATGTGTTGTTTAGAAGTTATGTTTGAATACATTTTTATTGCTTTTTTCGCATTATCTCAGGATTGTAAGACTATTATAGTCGTATTGAGTAAAAAACTACTTTTTGCATTTGCAAGATTTAAAAAAGCATATATTTCGAGTAAAAGTCCCAAAGATGCATCATTTCAGGCATTATTAGCCATTGTTCATGTGTGGTGTAGGAGTTATGTTTAAATAACTGTCATATTGAGTGTTACAGTATACAGTCATATTGAGTAAAACCTCATTTTTGTATTTGCAAACCATTGAAAAACAACTGTGTCTAGTAAAACTCACATGTATTAAATATCACAGGCATTTTTAGACATTTTGCACGTTTGGATTAGGAATTATGTTGGAATACATTTTTATTGCTTTTTTCGCATTATCTCAGAATTCTAAGTACATTACTGTCAAATTGAGTAACAAATCAAATTTTGTTTTTGAAAACCTTACCAAATGTTTTTTTTTCAGGGAAACTCTCGAAGATGCATTTCTTCAGGCATTATTAGACATTTTGCATGTCTATTTTTGGAGTTATGTTTCAAGAACTGTCATTTTGAGTGTGACCTATATGAGGCCAGTAAAATCCAATATTTGTATTTGTGATTCTTTCCAAAATACCTGATTCTGGTAAAACTTACATAAATTCAATATTAAAGGCTTTTTAAGACCAATTCCATATTTGGTTTTGGAGTTAAGATTATAAACCTTTCATATTTAGTATGACAGTTACAATGTTATATTGAATAAAAAAACTAACTTGTGTCTTTGCAAACCTTACAAAAGATCATTTTTCTAGTACAACTAACAAAAAAACATATCTCTAGGCATTATTCGCCCTTTTGCATGTGTTGTTTAGAAGTTATGTTTGAATACATTTTTATTGCTTTTTTTCGCATTATCTCAGGATTGTAAGACTATTATAGTCGTATTGAGTAAAAAACTACTTTTTGCATTTGCAAGATTTAAAAAAGCATATGTTTCGTGTAAAAGTCCCAAAGATGCATCATTTCAGGCATTATTAGCCATTTTTCATGTGTGGTGTAGGAGTTATGTTTAAATAACTGTCATATTGAGTGTTACAGTATACAGTCATATTGAGTAAAACCTCATTTTTGTATTTGCAAACAATTGAAAAACAACTGTATCTAGTAAAACTCACATGTATTCATATCACAGGCATTTTTAGACATTTGGCACGTTTGGATTAGGAATTATGTTGGAATACATTTGTATTGCTTTTTTCGCATTATCTCAGGATTCTAAGTACATTACTGTCAAATTGAGTAACAAATCAAATTTTGTTTCTGCAAACCTTACCAAATGTTTTTTTTTTCAGGAAGATTCTCGTAGATGCATTTCTTCAGGCATTATTAGACATTTTGCATGTGTATTTTTTGAGTTATGTTTCAAAAACTGTCATTTTGAGTGTGACCAACTTGAGGCCAGTAAAATCTAATATTTGTATTCGTGATTCTTTCCAAAATACCTGATTCTGGTAAAACTTACATAAATTCAATATTAAAGGCTTTTTAAGAAAAAATTCATATTTGGTTTTGGAGTTATGATTATAAACCTTTCATGTTTAGTATGACAGTTACACTGTTATATTGTATAAAAAAACTAACTTGTGTCTTTGTAAACCTTACAAAAGATCATTTTTCTACTACAACTAACAAAAAAACATATCTCTAGGCATTATTAGCCATTTTGCAGGTGTTGTTTGGAAGTTATGTTTGAATACATTTTTATTGCTTTTTTCGCATTATCTCAGGATTCTAAGACTATTATAGTCATATTGAGTAAAAAAACTACTTTTTGCATTTGCAAGATTTAAAAAAGCATATGTTTCTAGTAAAACTCCCAAAGATGCATTATTTCAGGCATTATTAGCCATTTTTCATGTGTGGTGTAGGAGTTATGTTTAAATAACTGTCATATTGAGTGTTACAGTATACAGTCATATTGAGTAAAACCTCATTTTTGTATTTGCAAACCATTGAAAAACAACTGTATCTAGTAAAACTTACATGTATTCAATATTGCAGGCATTTTTAGACATTTTGCACGTTTGGATTAGGAATTATGTTGGAATACATTTTTATTGCTTTTTTCGCATTATCTCAGGATTCTAAGTACATTACTGTCACATTGAGTAACAAATCATATTTTGTCTTTGCAAACCTTACCAAATGTTTTTTTTTCAGGAAAACTCTCGAAGATGCATTTCTTCAGGCATTACTAGACATTTTGCATGTGTATTTTTGGAGTTATGTTTCAAAAACTGTCATTATGAGTGTGACCAATATGAAGCCAGTAAAATCTAATATTTGTATTTGTGATTCTTTCCAAAATACCTGATTCTGGTAAAACTTACATTAATTCAATATTAAAGGCTTTTTAAGACAAATTTCATATTTGGTTTTGGAGTTATGATTATAAACCTTTCATATTTAGTATGACAGTTACACTGTTATATTGAATAAAAAAAACGTATTTGTATCTTTGCAAACCTTACAAAAATTCATTGTTCTAGTACAACTAACAAAAAACATATCTCTGGGCATTATTAGCCATTTTGCATGTGTTGTTTAGAATTTATGTTTGAATACATTTTTATTGCTTTTTTCGCATTATCTCAGGATTGTAAGACTATTATAGTCGTATTGACTAAAAAAATACTTTTTGCATTTACAAGATTTAAAACAACATATGTTTCGAGTAAAAGTCCCAAAGATGCATTATTTCAGGCATTATTGGCCATTTTTCATGTGTGGTGTAGGAGTTATGTTTAAATAACTGTCATATTGATTGTTACAGTATACAGTCATAATGAGTAAAACCTCATTTTTGTATTCGCAAACCATTGAAAAACAACTGTATCTAGTAAAACTCACATGTATTCAATATCATAGGCATTTTTAGACATTTTGCACGTTTGGATTAGGAATTTTGTTGGAATACATTTTTATTGCTTTTTTCGCATTATCTCAGGATTCTAAGTACATTACTGTCAAATTGAGTAACTAATCAAATTTTGTTTTTGCAAACCTTACCAAATGTTTTTTTTTTTTGAGGAAAACTCTCGAAGATGCATTTCTTCAGGCATTATTAGACATTTTGCATGTGTATTTTTTGGAGTTATGTTTCAAAAACTGTCATTTTGAGTGTGACCTATATGAGGCCAGTAAAATCTAATATTTGTATTTGTGATTCTTTCCTGAATACCTGATTCTGGTAAAACTTACATAAATTCAATAGAAAAGGCTTTTTGAGACAAATTTCATATTTGGTTTTGGAGTTATGATTATAAACCTTTCATGTTTAGTATGACAGTTACAGTGTTATATTGAATAAAAAAACTAACTTGTGTCTTTGCAAACCTTACAAAAGATCATTTTTCTACTACAACTAACAAAAAAACATATCTCTAGGCATTATTATCCATTTTGCAGGTGTTGTTTAGAAGTTATGTTTGAATACATTTATATTGCTTTTTTTCGCATTATCTCAGGATTCTAAGACTATTATAGTCATATTGAGTAAAAAACTACTTTTTGCATTTGCAAGATTTAAAAAAGCATATGTTTCTAGTAAAACTCCCAAAGATGCATTATTTCAGGCATTATTAGCCATTTTTCATGTGTGGTGTAGGAGTTATGTTTAAATAACTGTCATATTGAGTGTTACAGTATACAGTCATATTGAAAAAACCTCATTTTTGTATTTGCAAAACATTGAAAAACAACTGTATCTAGTAAAACTCACATGTATTAAATATTGCAGGCATTTTTAGACAGTTTGCACGTTTGGATTAGGAATTATGCTGGAATACATTTTTATTGCTTTTTTCGCATTATCTCAGGATTTTAAGTACATTACTGTCAAATTGAGTAACAAATCAAATTTTGTTTTTGCAAACCTTACCAAATGTTTTTTTTTTCAGGAAAACTCTCGAAGATGCATTTCTTCAGGCATTATTAGACATTTTGCATGTGTATTTTTTGAGTTATGTTTCAAAAACTGTCATTTTGAGTGTGACCAATATGAGGCCAGGAAAATCTAATATTTGTATTTGTGATTCTTTCCAAAATACCTGATTCTGGTAAAACTTACATAAATTCAATATTAAAGGCATTTTAAGACAAATTTCATATTTGGTTTTGGAGTTATGATTATAAACCTTTCATATTTAGTATGACAGTTACACTGTTATATTGAATAAAAAAAACTAACTTTTGTCTTTGCAAACCATACAAAAGATCATTTTTCTACTACAACTAACAAAAAAACATATCTCTAGGCATTATTAGCCATTTTGCATGTGTTGTTTAGAATTTATGTTTGAATACATTTTTATTGCTTTTTTCGCATTATCTCAGGATTGTAAGACTATTATAGTCGTATTGAGTAAAAAACTACTTTTTGCATTTGCAAGATTTAAAAAAACATATGTTTCGAGTAAAAGCCCCAAAGATGCATTATTTCAGGCATTATTAGCCATTTTTCATGTGTATTTTTGGAGTTATGTTTCAAAAACTGTCATTTTGAGTGTGACCTATATGCGGCCAGTAAAATCTAATATTTGTATTTGTGATTCTTTCCAAAATACCTGATTCTGGTAAAACTTACAAAAATTCAGTATTAAAGGCTTTTTAAGACAAATTTCATATTTGGTTTTGGAGTTATGATTATAAAACTTTCATATTTAGTATGACAGTTACAGTGTTTTATTGAATAAAAAAACTAACTTGTGTCTTTGCAAACCTTACAAAAGATCATTTTTCTACTACAACTAACAAAAAAAACATATCTCTAGGCATTATTAGCCATTTTGCATGTGTTGTTTAGAAATTATGTTTGAATACATTTTTATTGCTTTTTTCGCATTATCTCAGGATTCTAAGACTATTATAGTCATATTGAGTAAAAAACTACTTTTTGCATTTGCAAGATTTAAAAAAGCATATGTTTCTAGTAAAACTCCCAAAGATGCATTATTTCAGGCATTATTAGCCATTTTTCATGTGTGGTGTAGGAGTTATGTTTAAATAACTGTCATATTGAGTGTTACAATATAAAGTCATATTGAGTAAAACCTCATTTTTGTACTGCAAACCATTGAAAAACACATGTATCTAGTAAAACTAACATGTATTCAATATCACAGGCATTTTTAGACATTTTGCACGTTTGGATTAGGAATTATGTTTGAAGACATTTGTAATGCGTTTTTCGCATTATCTCAGGATTCTAAGACTATGATAGTCATATTGAGTAAAAAACTACTTTTTGCATTTGCAAGATTTAAAAAAGCATATGTTTCTAGTAAAACTCCCAAAGATGCATTATTTCAGGCAGTATTCGCCATTTTTCATGTGTGGTGTAGGAGTTATGTTTAAATAACTGTCATATTGAGTGTTACAGTATACAGTCATATTGAGTAAAACCTCATTTTTGTATTTGCAAACCATTGAAAAACAACTATATCTAGTAAAACTCACATGTATTCAATATTGCAGGCATTTTTAGACATTTTGCACGTTTGGATTAGGAATTATGTTGGAATACATTTTATTGCTTTTTTCGCATTATCTCAGGATTCTAAGTACATTACTGTCAAATTGAGTAACAAATAAAATTTTGTCTTTGCAAACCTTACCAAATGTTTTTTTTTTCAGGAAAACTCTCGAAGATGCATTTCTTCAGGCATTATTAGACATTTTGCATGTGTATTTTTGGAGTTATGTTTCAAAAACTGTCATTTTGAGTGTGACCAATATGAGGCCAGTAAAATCTAATATTTGTATTTGTGATTCTTTCCAAAATACCTGATTCTGGTAAAACTTACATAAATTCAATATTAAAGGCATTTTAAGACAATTTTCATATTTGGTTTTGGAGTTATGATTATAAACCTTTCATATTTAGTATGACAGTTACACTGTTATATTGAATAAAAAAAACTAACTTGTGTCTTTGCAAACCTTACAAAAGATCATTTTTCTACTACAACTAACAAAAAAACATATCTCTAGGCATTATTAGCCATTTTGCATGTGTTGTTTAGAAGTTATGTTTGAATACATTTGTATTGCTTTTTTCGCATTATCTCAGGATTCTAAGACTATTATAGTCATATTGAGTAAAAAACTACTTTTTGCATTGGCAAGATTTAAAAAAGCATATGTTTCTAGTAAAACTCCCAAAGATGCATTAGTTCAGGCATTATTAGCCATTTTTCATGTGTGGTGTAGGAGTTATGTTTAAATAACTGTCATATTGAGTGTTACAGTATACAGTCATATTGAGTAAAACCTCATTTTTGTATTTGCAAACCATTGAAAAACAACTGTATCGAGTAAAACTCACATGTATTCAATATTGCAGGCATTTTTAGACATTTGGCACGTTTGGATTAGGAATTATGTTGGAATACATTTTTATTGCTTTTTTCGCATTATCTCAGGATTCTAAGTACATTACTGTCAAATTGAGTAACAAATCAAATTTTGTCTTTGCAAACCTTACCAAATGTTGTTTTTCCAGGAAAACTCTCGAAGATGCATTTCTTCAGGCATTATTAGACATTTTGCATGTGTATTTTTGGAGTTATGTTTCAAAAACTGTCATTTTGAGTGTGACCAATATGAGGCCAGTAAAATCTAATATTTGTATTTGTGATTCTTTCCAAAATACCTGATTCTGGTAACTCTTACATAAATTCAATATTAAAGGCTTTTTAAGACAAATTTCATATTTGGTTTTGGAGTTATGATTATAAACCTTTCATATTTAGTATGACAGTTACAGTGTTATATTGAATAAAAAAACGAACTTGTGTCTTTGCAAACCTTACAAAAGATCATTTTTCTACTACAACTAACAAAAAAACATATCTCTAGGCATTATTAGCCATTTTGCATGTGTTTTTTAGAAGTTATGTTTGAATACATTTTTATTGCTTTTTTCGCATTATCTCAGGATTCTAAGACTATCATAGTCATATTGAGTAAAAAACTACTTTTTGCATTTGCAAGATTGAAAAAAGCATATGTTTCTAGTAAAACTCCCAAAGATGCATTGTTTCAGGCATTATTAGCCATTTTTCATGTGTGGTGTAGGAGTTATGTTTAAATAACTGTCATATTGAGTGTTACAGTATACAGTCATATTGAGTAAAACCTAATTTTTGTATTTGCAAACCATTGAAAAACAACTGTATCTAGTAAAACTCACATGTATTCAATATCACAGGCATTTTTAGACATTTGGCACGTTTGGATTAGGAATTATGTTGGAATACATTTTTATTGCTTTTTTCGCATTATCTCAGGATTCTAAGTACATCACTGTCAAATTGAGAAACAAATAAAATTTTGATTTTGCAAACCTTACCAAATGTTTTTTTTCTGGAAAACTCTCGAAGATGCATTTCTTCAGGCATTATTAGACTATTTGCATGTGTATTTTTGGAGTTATGTTTCAAAAACTGTCATTTTGAGTGTGACCTATATGAGGCCAGTAAAATCTAATATTTGTATTTGTGATTCTTTCCAAAATACCTGATTCTGGTAAAACTTACAAAAATTCAATATTAAAGGCTTTTTAAGACAAATTTCATATTTGGTTTTGGAGTTATGATTATAAACCTTTCATATTTAGTATGACAGTTACAGTGTTATATTGAATAAAAAAACTAACTTGTGTCTTTGCAAACCTTACAAAAGATAATTTTTCTACTACAACCAACAAAAAAAACATATCTCTAGGCATTATTAGCCATTTTGCATGTGTTGTTTAGAAATTATGTTTGAATACATTTTTATTGCTTTTTTCGCATTATCTCAGGATTTTAAGTACATTACTGTCAAATTGAGTAACAAATCAAATTTTGTCTTTGCAAACCTTACCAAATGTTTTTTTTCCAGGAAAACTCTCGAAGATGCATTTCTTCAGGCATTATTAGACATTTTGCATGTGTATTTTTTGAGTTATGTTTCAAAAACTGTCATTTTGAGTGTGACCAATATGAGGCCAGTAAAATCTAATATTTGTATTTGTGATTCTTTCCAAAATACCTGATTCTGGTAAAACTTACATAAATTCAATATTAAAGGCATTTTAAGACAAATTTCATTTTTGGTTTTGGAGTTATGATTATAAACCTTTCATATTTAGTATGACAGTTACACTGTTATATTGAATAAAAAAAACTAACTTGTGTCTTTGCAAACCTTACAAAAGATCATTTTTCTACTACAACTAACAAAAAAACATATATCTGGGCATTATTAGCCATTTTGCATGTGTTGTTTAGAAGTTATGTTTCAATACATTTGTATTGCTTTTTTCGCATTATCTCAGGATTCTAAGACTATTATAGTCATATTGAGTAAAAAACTACTTTTTTGCATTTGCAAGATTTAAAAAAGCATATGTTTCTAGTAAAACTCCCAAAGATGCATTATTTCAGGCATTATTAGCCATTTTTCATGTGTGGTGTAGGAGTTATGTTTAAATAACTGTCATATTGAGTGTTACAGTATACAGTTATATTGAGTAAAACCTCATTTTTGTATTTGCAAACCATTGAAAAACAACTGTATCTAGTAAAACTCACATGTATTCAATATTGCAGGCATTTTTAGACATTTTGCACGTTTGGATTAGGAATTATGTTGGAATACATTTCTATTGCTTTTTTCGCATTATCTCAGGATTCTAAGTACATTACTGTCAAATTGAGTAACAAATCAAATTTTGTCTTTGCAAACCTTACCAAATGTTTTTTTTTTCCAGGAAAACTCTCGAAGATGCATTTCTTCAGGCATTATTAGACATTTTGCATGTGTATTTTTGGAGTTATGTTTCAAAAACTGTCATTTTGAGTGTGACCAATATGAGGCCAGTAAAATCTAATATTTGTATTTGTGATTCTTTCCAAAATACCTGATTCTGGTAACTCTTACATAAATTCAGTATTAAAGTCTTTTTAAGACAAATTTCATATTTGGTTTTGGAGTTAT
This sequence comes from Nerophis ophidion, assembly GCF_033978795.1. NCBI lineage: Eukaryota > Metazoa > Chordata > Actinopteri > Syngnathiformes > Syngnathidae > Nerophis > Nerophis ophidion. Next base: position 277,530 of record NW_026907002.1, on the reverse strand, counting down.
GATTATAAACCTTTCATATTTAGTATGACAGTTACAGTGTTATATTGAATAAAAAAACAAACTTGTGTCTTTGCAAACCTTACAAAAGATCATTTTTCTAGTACAACTAACAAAAAAACATATCTCTAGGCATTATTAGCCATTTTGCATGTGTTGTTTAGAAGTTATGTTTGAATAAATTTGTATTGCTTTTTTCGCATTATCTCAGGATTCTAAGACTATCATAGTCATATTGAGTAAAAAACTACTTTTTGCATTTGCAAGATTTAAAAAAGCATATGTTTCTAGTAAAACTCCCAAAGATGCATTGTTTCAGGCATTATTAGCCATTTTTCATGTGTGGTGTAGGAGTTATGTTTAAATAACTGTCATATTGAGTGTTACAGTATACAGTCTTATTGAGTAAAACCTCATTTTTGTATTTGCAAACCATTGAAAAACAACTGTATCTAGTAAAACTCACATGTATTCAATATCACAGGCATTTTTAGACATTTGGCACGTTTGGATTAGGAATTATGTTGGAATACATTTTTATTGCTTTTTTCGCATTATCTCAGGATTCTAAGTACATTACTGTCAAATTGAGTAACAAATCAAATTTTGTCTTTGCAAACCTTACCAAATGTTGTTTTTCCAGGAAAACTCTCGAAGATGCATTTCTTCAGGCATTATTAGACATTTTGCATGTGTATTTTTGGAGTTATGTTTCAAAAACTGTCATTTTGAGTGTGACCAATATGACGCCAGTAAAATCTAATATTTGTATTTGTGATTCTTTCCAAAATACCTGATTCTGGTAACTCTTACATAAATTCAATATTAAAGGCTTTTTAAGACAAATTTCATATTTGGTTTTGGAGTTATGATTATAAACCTTTCATATTTAGTATGACAGTTACAGTGTTATATTGAATAAAAAAACGAACTTGTGTCTTTGCAAACCTTACAAAAGATCATTTTTCTACTACAACTAACAAAAAAACATATCTCTAGGCATTATTAGCCATTTTGCATGTGTTTTTTAGAAGTTATGTTTGAATACATTTTTATTGCTTTTTTCGCATTATCTCAGGATTCTAAGACTATCATAGTCATATTGAGTAAAAAACTACTTTTTGCATTTGCAAGATTTAAAAAAGCATATGTTTCTAGTAAAACTCCCAAAGATGCATTGTTTCAGGCATTATTAGCCATTTTTCATGTGTGGTGTAGGAGTTATGTTTAAATAACTGTCATATTGAGTGTTACAGTATACAGTCATATTGAGTAAAACCTAATTTTTGTATTTGCAAACCATTGAAAAACAACTGTATCTAGTAAAACTCACATGTATTCAATATCACAGGCATTTTTAGACATTTGGCACGTTTGGATTAGGAATTATGTTGGAATACATTTTTATTGCTTTTTTCGCATTATCTCAGGATTCTAAGTACATCACTGTCAAATTGAGAAACAAATAAAATTTTGATTTTGCAAACCTTACCAAATGTTTTTTTTCTGGAAAACTCTCGAAGATGCATTTCTTCAGGCATTATTAGACTATTTGCATGTGTATTTTTGGAGTTATGTTTCAAAAACTGTCATTTTGAGTGTGACCTATATGAGGCCAGTAAAATCTAATATTTGTATTTGTGATTCTTTCCAAAATACCTGATTCTGGTAAAACTTACAAAAATTCAATATTAAAGGCTTTTTAAGACAAATTTCATATTTGGTTTTGGAGTTATGATTATAAACCTTTCATATTTAGTATGACAGTTACAGTGTTATATTGAATAAAAAAACTAACTTGTGTCTTTGCAAACCTTACAAAAGATAATGTTTCTACTACAACTAACAAAAAAAACATATCTCTAGGCATTATTAGCCATTTTGCATGTGTTGTTTAGAAATTATGTTTGAATACATTTTTATTGCTTTTTTCGCATTATCTCAGGATTCTAAGTACATTACTGTCAAATTGAGTAACAAATCAAATTTTGTCTTTGCAAACCTTACCAAATGTTTTTTTTCCAGGAAAACTCTCGAAGATGCATTTCTTCAGGCATTATTAGACATTTTGCATGTGTATTTTTTGAGTTATGTTTCAAAAACTGTCATTTTGAGTGTGACCAATATGAGGCCAGTAAAATCTAATATTTGTATTTGTGATTCTTTCCAAAATACCTGATTCTGGTAAAACTTACATAAATTCAATATTAAAGGCATTTTAAGACAAATTTCATTTTTGGTTTTGGAGTTATGATTATAAACCTTTCATATTTAGTATGACAGTTACACTGTTATATTGAATAAAAAAAACTAACTTGTGTCTTTGCAAACCTTACAAAAGATCATTTTTCTACTACAACTAACAAAAAAACATATATCTGGGCATTATTAGCCATTTTGCATGTGTTGTTTAGAAGTTATGTTTGAATACATTTGTATTGCTTTTTTCGCATTATCTCAGGATTCTAAGACTATTATAGTCATATTGAGTAAAAAACTACTTTTTTGCATTTGCAAGATTTAAAAAAGCATATGTTTCTAGTAAAACTCCCAAAGATGCATTATTTCAGGCATTATTAGCCATTTTTCATTTGTGGTGTAGGAGTTATGTTTAAATAACTGTCATATTGAGTGTTACAGTATACAGTTATATTGAGTAAAACCTCATTTTTGTATTTGCAAACCATTGAAAAACAACTGAATCTAGTAAAACTCACATGTATTCAATATTGCAGGCATTTTTAGACATTTTGCACGTTTGGATTAGGAATTATGTTGGAATACATTTTTATTGCTTTTTTCGCATTATCTCAGGATTCTAAGTACATTACTGTCAAATTGAGTAACAAATCAAATTTTGTCTTTGCAAACCTTACCAAATGTTTTTTTTTCCAGGAAAACTCTCGAAGATGCATTTCTTCAGGCATTATTAGACATTTTGCATGTGTATTTTTGGAGTTATGTTTCAAAAACTGTCATTTTGAGTGTGACCAATATGAGGCCAGTAAAATCTAATATTTGTATTTGTGATTCTTTCCAAAATACCTGATTCTGGTAACTCTTACATAAATTCAGTATTAAAGTCTTTTTAAGACAAATTTCATATTTGGTTTTGGAGTTATGATTATAAACCTTTCATATTTAGTATGACAGTTACAGTGTTATATTGAATAAAAAAACAAACTTGTGTCTTTGCAAACCTTACAAAAGATCATTTTTCTAGTACAACTAACAAAAAAACATATCTCTAGGCATTATTAGCCATTTTGCATGTGTTGTTTAGAAGTTATGTTTGAATAAATTTGTATTGCTTTTTTCGCATTATCTCAGGATTCTAAGACTATCATAGTCATATTGAGTAAAAAACTACTTTTTGCATTTGCAAGATTTAAAAAAGCATATTTTTCTAGTAAAACTCCCAAAGATGCATTGTTTCAGGCATTATTAGCCATTTTTCATGTGTGGTGTAGGAGTTATGTTTAAATAACTGTCATATTGAGTGTTACAGTATACAGTCATATTGAGTAAAACCTCATTTTTGTATTTGCAAACCATTGAAAAACAACTGTATCTAGTAAAACTCACATGTATTCAATATCACAGGCATTTTTAGACATTTGGCACGTTTGGATTAGGAATTATGTTGGAATACATTTTTATTGCTTTTTTCGCATTATCTCAGGATTCTAAGTACATCACTGTCAAATTGAGTAACAAATCAAATTTTGATTTTGCAAACCTTACCAAATGTTTTTTTTCTGGAAAACTCTCGAAGATGCATTTCTTCAGGCATTACTAGACTATTTGCATGTGTATTTTTGGAGTTATGTTTCAAAAACTGTCATTTTGAGTGTGACCTATATGAGGCCAGTAAAATCTAATATTTGTATTTATGATTCTTTCCAAAATACCTGATTTTGGTAAAACTTACAAAAATTCAATATTAAAGGCTTTCCAAGACAAATTTCATATTTGGTTTTGGAGTTATGATTATAAACCTTTCATATTTAGTATGACAGTTACAGTGTTATATTGAATAAAAAAACTAACTTGTGTATTTGCAAACCTTACAAAAGATCATTTTTCTACTACAACTAACAAAAAAACATATCTCTAGGCATTATTAGCCATTTTGCATGTGTTGTTTAGAAGTTATGTTTGAATACATTTGTATTGCTTTTTTCGCATTATCTCAGGATTCTAATACTATTATAGTCATATTGAGTATAAAACTACTTTTTGCATTTGCAAGATTTAAAAAAGCATATATTTCGAGTAAACCTCGCAAAGATGCATTATTTCAGGCATTATTAGCCATTTTTCATGTGTGGTGTAGGAGTTATGTTTAAATAACTGTCATATTGAGTGTTACAGTATACAGTCATATTGAGTAAAACCTCATTTTTGTATTTGCAAACCATTGAAAAACAACTGTATCTAGTAAAACGCACATGTATTCAATATCACAGGCATTTTTGGACATTTTGCACGTTTGGATTAGGAATTATGTTGGAATACATTTGTATTGCTTTTTTCGCATTATCTCAGGATTTTAAGTACATTACTGTCAAATTGAGTAACAAATCAAATTTTGTTTTTGCAAACCTTACCAAATGTTTATTTTTTCAGGAAAACTCTCGAAGATGCATTTCTTCAGGCATTATTAGACATTTTGCATGTGTATTTTTTGAGTTATGTTTCAAAAACTGTCATTTTGAGTGTGACCAATATGAGGCCAGTAAAATCTAATATTTGTATTTGTGATTCTTTCCAAAATACCTGATTCTGGTAAAACTTACATAATTTCAATATTAAAGGCATTTTAAGACAAATTTCATATTTGGTTTTGGAGTTATGATTATAAACCTTTCATATTTAGTATGACAGTTACACTGTTATATTGAATAAAAAAAACTAACTTGTGTCTTTGCAAACCTTACAAAAGATCATTTTTCTACTACAACTAACAAAACAACATATCTCTAGGCATTATTAGCCATTTTGCATGTGTTGTTTAGAAGTTATGTTTGAATACATTTGTATTGCTTTTTTCGCATTATCTCAGGATTCTAATACTATTATAGTCATATTGAGTAAAAAACTACTTTTTGCATTTGCAAGATTTAAAAAAGCATATGTTTCTAGTAAAACTCCCAAAGATGCATTATTTCAGGCATTATTAGCCATTTTTCATGTGTGGTGTAGGAGTTATGTTTAAATAACTGTCATATTGAGTGTTACAGTATACAGTCATATTGAATAAAACCTAATTTTTGTATTTGCAAACCATTGAAAAACAACTGTATCTAGTAAAACGCACATGTATTCAATACTGCAGACATTTTTAGACATTTTGCACGTTTGGATTAGGAATTATGTTGGAATACATTTTTATTGCTTTTTTCGCATTATCTCAGGATTCTAAGTACATTACTGTCACATTGAGTAACGCATCAAATTTTGTTTTTGCAAACCTTACCAAATGTTTTTTTTCTGGAAAAGTCTCGAAGATGCATTTCTTCAGGCATTATTAGACAATTTGCATGTGTATTTTTGGAGTTATGTTTCAAAAACTGTCATTTTGAGTGTGACCAATATGAGGCCAGTAAAATCTAATATTTGTATTTGTGATTCTCTCCAAAATACCTGATTCTGGTAAAACTTACATCAATTTAATATTAAAGTTTTTTTAAGACACATTTCATATTTGGTTTTGGAGTTATGATTATAAACCTTTCATATTTAGTATGACAGTTACACTGTTATATTGAATAAAAAAACTAACTTGTGTCTTTGCAAACCTTACAAAAGATATTTTTTCTAGTACAACTAACAAAAAAACATATCTCTAGGCATTATCAGCCGTTTTGCATGTGTTGTTTAGAAGTTATGTTTGAATACATTTTTATTGCTTTTTTCGCATTATCTCAGGATTCTAAGACTATTATAGTCATATTGAGTAAAAAACTACTTTTTGCATTTGCAAGATATAAAAAAGCATATGTTTCTAGTAAAACTCCCAAAGATGCATTATTTCAGGCATTATTAGCCATTTTTCATGTGTGGTGTAGGAGTTATGTTTAAATAACTGTCATATTGAGTGTTACAGTATACAGTCATATTGAGTAAAACCTCATTTTTGTATTTGCAAACCATAGAAAAACATCTTTATCTAGTAATACTCACATGTATTCAATATCACAGGCATTTTTAGACATTTTGCACGTTTGGATTTAGAATTATGTTGGAATACATTTTTATTGCTTTTTTCGCATTATCTCAGGATTCTAAGTACATTACTGTCAAATTGAGTAACAAATCAAATTTTGTTTTTGCAAACCTTACCAAATGTTTTTTTTCTGGAGAACTCTCGAAGATGCATTTCTTCAGGCATTATTAGACATTTTGCATGTGTATTTTTGGAGTTATGTTTCAAAAACTGTCATTTTGAGTGTGACCAATATGAGGCCAGTAAAATCTAATATTTGTATTTGTGAACTTTCCAAAACACCTGATTCTGCTAAAACTTACATAAATTCAATATTAAAGGCTTTTTAAGACAAATTTCATATTTGGTTTTGGAGTTATGATTATAAACCTTTCATATTTAGTATGACAGTTACAGTGTTATATTAAATAAAAAAAACTAACTTGTGTCTTTGCAAACCTTACAAAAGAACATTTTTCTAGTACAACTAACAAAAAACATATCTCTAGCCATTATTAGCCATTTTGCATGTGTTGTTTAGAAGTTATGTATCAATACATTTTTATTGCTTTTTTCGCATTATCTCAGGATTCTAAGACTATTATAGTCATATTGAGTACAAAACTACTTTTTGCATTTGCAAGATTTAAAAAAGCATATGTTTCGAGTAAAACTCGCAAAGATGCATTATTTCAGGCATTATTAGCCATTTTTCATGTGTGGTGTCGGAGTTATGTTTAAATAACTGTCATATTGAGTGTTACAGTATACAGTCATATTGAGTAAAACCTCATTTTTGTATTTGCAAACCATTGAAAAACAACTGTATCTAGTAAAACTCACATGTATTCAATATCACAGGCATTTTTAGACATTTGGCACGTTTGGATTAGGAATTATGTTGGAATACATTTTTATTGCTTTTTTCGCTTTATCTCAGGATTCTAAGTACATCACTGTCAAATTGAGTAACAAATCAAATTTTGATTTTGCAAACCTTACCAAATGTTTATTTTTTCAGGAAAACTCTCGAAGATGCATTTCTTCAGGCATTATTAGACATTTTGCATGTGTATTTTTGGAGTTATGTTTCAAAAACTGTCATTTTGAGTGTGACCTATATGAGGCCAGTAAAATCTAATATTTGTATTTGTGATTCTTTCCAAAATACCTGATTCTGGTAAAACTTACACAAATTAAATATTAAAGGCTTTTTAAGACAAATTTCATATTTGGTTTTGGAGTTATGATTATAAACCTTTCATATTTAGTATGACAGTTACAGTGTTATATTGAATAAAAAAACTAACTTGTGTCTTTGCAAACCTTACAAAAGATAATTTTTCTACTACAACTACCAAAAAAAACCATATCTCTAGGCATTATTAGCCATTTTGCATGTGTTGTTTAGAAATTATGTTTGAATACATTTTTATTGCTTTTTTCGCATTATCTCAGGATTCTAAGTACATTACTGTCAAATTGAGTAACAAATCAAATTTTGTCTTTGCAAACCTTACCAAATGTTTTTTTTTCCAGGAAAACTCTCGAAGATGCATTTCTTCAGGCATTATTTGACATTTTGCATGTGTATTTTTGGAGTTATGTTTCAAAAACTGTCATTTTGAGTGTGACCAATATGAGGCCAGTAAAATCTAATATTTGTATTTGTGATTCTTTCCAAAATACCTGATTCTGGTAAAACTTACATGAATTCAATATTAAAAGCATTTTAAGACAAATTTTATATTTGGTTTTGGAGTTATGATTATAAACCTTTCATATTTAGTATGACAGTTATACTGTTATATTGAATGAAAAAAAACTAACTTGTGTCTTTGCAAACCTTACAAAAGATCATTTTTCTACTACAACTAACAAAAAAACCTATCTCTAGGCATTATTAGCCATTTTGCATGTGTTTTTTAGAAGTTATGTTTGAATACATTTGTATTGCTTTTTTCGCATTATCTCAGGATTCTAATACTATTATGGTCATATTGAGTAAAAAACTACTTTTTGCATTTGCAAGATTTAAAAAAGCATAGGTTTCTAGTAAAAATCCCAAAGATGCATTATTTCAGGCATTATTAGCCATTTTTCATGTGTGATGTAGGAGTTATGTTTAAATAACTGTCATATTGAGTGTTACAGTATACAGTCATATTGAGTAAAACCTCATTTTTGTATTTGCGAACGATTGAAAAACAAATGTATCTAGTAAAACTCACATGTATTCAATATCACAGGCATTTTTAGACATTTTGCACGTTTGGATTAGGAATTATGTTGGAATACATTTTTATTGCTTTTTTCGCATTATCTCAGGATTCTAAGTACATTACTGTCAAATTGAGTAACACATCAAATTTTGTTTTTGCAAACCTTACCAAATGTTTTTTTTTTCAGGAAAACTCTCGAAGATGCATTTCTTCAGGCCTTATTAGACATTTTGCATGTGTATTTTTGGAGTTATGTTTCAAAAACTGTCATTTTGAGTGTGACCTATATGAGGCCAGTAAAATCTAATATTTGTATTTGTGATTCTTTCCAAAATACCTGATTCTGGTAAAACTTAAATAAATTAAATATTAAAGGCTTTTTAAGACAAATTTCATATTTGGTTTTGGAGTTATGATTATAAACCTTTCATATTTAGTATGACAGTTACAGTGTTATATTGAATAAAAAAACTAACTTGTGTCTTTGCAAACCTTACAAAAGATATTTTTTCTACTACAACTAACAAAAAAAAACATATCTCTAGGCATTATTAGCCATTTTGCATGTGTTGTTTAGAAATTATGTTTGAATACATTTTTATTGCTTTTTTCGCATTATCTCAGGATTCTAAGTACATTACTGTCAAATTGAGTAACAAATCAAATTTTGTCTTTGCAAACCTTACCAAATGTTTTTTTTTTTCCAGGAAAATCCCGAAGATGCATTTCTTCAGGCATTATTAGACATTTTGCATGTGTATTTTTGGAGTTATGTTTCAAAAACTGTCATTTTGAGTGTGACCAATATGAGGCCAGTAAAATCTAATATTTGTATTTGTGAACCTTTCCAAAACACCTGATTCTGCAAACTTACATAAATTCAATATTAAAGGCTTTTTAAGACAATTTTTATATTTGGTTTTGGAGTTATGATTATAAACCTTTCATATTTAGTATGACAGTTACAGTGTTATATTGAATAAAAAAAAACTAACTTGTGTCTTTGCAAACCTTACAAAAGATCATTTTTCTAGTACAACAAACAAAAAAAACATATCTCTGGGCATTATTAGCCAATTTGCATGTGTTGTTTAGAAGTTATGTTTGAATACATTTTTATTGCTTTTTTCGCATTATTTCAGGATTCTAAGACTATTATAGTCATATTGAGTAAAACACTACTTTTTGCATTTGCAAGACTTAAAAAAGCATATGTTTCTAGTAAAACTCCCAAAGATGCATTATTTCAGGCATTATTAGCCATTTTTCATGTGTGGTGTAGATCTTATGTTTAGATAACTGTCATATTGAGTGTTACAGTATACAGTCATATTGAGTAAAAACCTCATTTTTGTATTTGCAAACCATTGAAAAACAACTGTATCTAGTAAAATACACATGTATTCAATATCACAGGCATTTTTAGACATTTTGCACGTTTGGATTAGGAATTATGTTGGAATACACTTTTATTGCTTTTTTCGCATTATCTCAGGATTCTAAGTACATTACTGTCAAATTGAGTAACAAATCAAATTTTGTTTTTGCAAACCTTACCAAATGTTTTTTTTCAGGAAAACTCTCGAAGATGCATTTCTTCAGGCATTATTAGACATTTTGCATGTGTATTTTTGGAGTTATGTTTCAAAAACTGTCATTTTGAGTGTGACCAATATGAGGCCAGTAAAATCTAATATTTGTATTTGTGATTCTTTCCAAAATACCTGATTCTGGTAAAACTTACATAAATTCAATATTAAAGGCTTTTTAAGACAAATTTCATATTTGGTTTTGGAGTTATGCTTATAAACCTTTCATATTTAGTATGACAGTTACACTGTTATATTGAATAAAAAAACGTATTTGTATCTTTGCAAACCTTACAAAAGATCATTTTTCTAGTACAACTAACAAAAAAACATATCTCTAGGCATTATTAGCCGTTTTGCATGTGTTGTTTAGAAGTTATGTTTGAATACATTTTTATTGCTTTTTTCGCATTATCTCAGGATTCTAAGACTATTATAGTCATATTGAGTAAAAAACTACTTTTTGCATTTGCAAGATATAAAAAAGCATATGTTTCTAGTAAAACTCCCAAAGATGCATTATTTCAGGCATTATTAGCCATTTTTCATGTGTGGTGTAGGAGTTATGTTTAAATAACTGTCATATTGAGTGTTACAGTATACAGTCATATTGAGTAAAACCTCATTTTTGTATTTGCAAACCATAGAAAAACATCTGTATCTAGTAATACTCACATGTATTCAATATCACAGGCATTTTTAGACATTTTGCACGTTTGGATTAGGAATTATGTTTGAAGACATTTGTAATGCTTTTTTCGCATTATCTCAGGATTCTAAGACTATGATAGTCATATTGAGTAAAAAACTACTTTTTGCATTTGCAAGATTTAAAAAAGCATATGTTTCTAGTAAAACTCCCAAAGATGCATTATTTCAGGCAGTATTCGCCATTTTTCATGTGTGGTGTAGGAGTTATGTTTAAATAACTGTCATATTGAGTGTTACAGTATACAGTCATATTGAGTAAAACCTCATTTTTGTATTTGCAAACCATTGAAAAACAACTATATCTAGTAAAACTCACATGTATTCAATATTGCAGGCATTTTTAGACATTTTGCACGTTTGGATTAGGAATTATGTTGGAATACATTTTATTGCTTTTTTCGCATTATCTCAGGATTCTAAGTACATTACTGTCAAATTGAGTAACAAATAAAATGTTGTCTTTGCAAACCTTACCAAATGTTTTTTTTTTCAGGAAAACTCTCGAAGATGCATTTCTTCAGGCATTATTAGACATTTTGCATGTGTATTTTTGGAGTTATGTTTCAAAAACTGTCATTTTGAGTGTGACCAATATGAGGCCAGTAAAATCTAATATTTGTATTTGTGATTCTTTCCAAAATACCTGATTCTGGTAAAACTTACATAAATTCAATATTAAAGGCTTTTTAAGACAAATTTCATATTTGGTTTTGGAGTTATGATTATAAACCTTTCATATTTAGTATGACAGTTACAGTGTTATATTGAATAAAAAAACGAACTTGTGTCTTTGCAAACCTTACAAAAGATAATTTTTCTACTACAACTAACAAAAAAACATATCTCTAGGCTTTATTAGCCATTTTGCATGTGTTTTTTAGAAGTTATGTTTGAATACATTTTTATTGCTTTTTTCGCATTATCTCAGGATTCTAAGACTATCATAGTCATATTGAGTAAAAAACTACTTTTTGCATTTGCAAGATTTAAAAAAGCATATGTTTCTAGTAAAACTCCCAAAGATGCATTGTTTCAGGCATTATTAGCCATTTTTCATGTGTGGTGTAGGAGTTATGTTTAAATAACTGTCATATTGAGTGTTACAGTATACAGTCATATTGAGTAAAACCTAATTTTTGTATTTGCAAACCATTGAAAAACAACTGTATCTAGTAAAACTCACATGTATTCAATATCACAGGCATTTTTAGACATTTGGCACGTTTGGATTAGGAATTATGTTGGAATACATTTTTATTGCTTTTTTCGCATTATCTCAGGATTCTAAGTACATCACTGTCAAATTGAGAAACAAATAAAATTTTGATTTTGCAAACCGTACCAAATGTTTTTTTTCTGGAAAACTCTCGAGGATGCATTTCTTCAGGCATTATTAGACTATTTGCATGTGTATTTTTGGAGTTATGTTTCAAAAACTGTCATTTTGAGTGTGACCTATATGAGGCCAGTAAAATCTAATATTTGTATTTGTGATTCTTTCCAAAATACCTGATTCTGGTAAAACTTACAAAAATTCAATATTAAAGGCTTTTTAAGACAAATTTCATATTTGGTTTTGGAGTTATGATTATAAACCTTTCATATTTAGTATGACAGTTACAGTGTTATATTGAATAAAAAACTAACTTGTGTCTTTGCAAACCTTACAAAAGATAATTTTTCTACTACAACTAACAAAAAAACATATCTCTAGGCATTATTAGCCATTTTGCATGTGTTGTTTAGAAATTATGTTTGAATACATTTTTATTGCTTTTTTCGCATTATCTCAGGATTCTAAGTACATTACTGTCAAATTGAGTAACAAATCAAATTTTGTCTTTGCAAACCTTACCAAATGTTTTTTTTCCAGGAAAACTCTCGAAGATGCATTTCTTCAGGCATTATTAGACATTTTGCATGTGTATTTTTGGAGTTATGTTTCAAAAACTGTCATTTTGAGTGTGACCAATATGAGGCCAGTAAAATCTAATATTTGTATTTGTGATTCTTTCCAAAATACCTGATTCTGGTAACTCTTACATAAATTCAGTATTAAAGTCTTTTTAAGACAAATTTCATATTTGGTTTTGGAGTTATGATTATAAACCTTTCATATTTAGTATGACAGTTACAGTGTTATATTGAATAAAAAAACAAACTTGTGTCTTTGCAAACCTTACAAAAGATCATTTTTCTAGTACAACTAACAAAAAAACATATCTCTAGGCATTATTAGCCATTTTGCATGTGTTGTTTAGAAGTTATGTTTGAATAAATTTGTATTGCTTTTTTCGCATTATCTCAGGATTCTAAGACTATCATAGTCATATTGAGTAAAAAACTACTTTTTGCATTTGCAAGATTTAAAAAAGCATATGTTTCTAGTAAAACTCCCAAAGATGCATTGTTTCAGGCATTATTAGCCATTTTTCATGTGTGGTGTAGGAGTTATGTTTAAATAACTGTCATATTGAGTGTTACAGTATACAGTCATATTGAGTAAAACCTCATTTTTGTATTTGCAAACCATTGAAAAACAACTGTATCTAGTAAAACTCACATGTATTCAATATCACAGGCATTTTTAGACATTTGGCACGTTTGGATTAGGAATTATGTTGGAATACATTTTTATTGCTTTTTTCGCATTATCTCAGGATTCTAAGTACATCACTGTCAAATTGAGTAACAAATCAAATTTTGATTTTGCAAACCTTACCAAATGTTTTTTTTCTGGAAAACTCTCGAAGATGCATTTCTTCAGGCATTATTAGACTATTTGCATGTGTATTTTTGGAGTTATGTTTCAAAAACTGTCAATTTGAGTGTGACCTATATGAGGCCAGTAAAATCTAATATTTGTATTTATGATTCTTTCCAAAATACCTGATTTTGGTAAAACTTACAAAAATTCAATATTAAAGGCTTTTCAAGACAAATTTCATATTTGGTTTTGGAGTTATGATTATAAACCTTTCATATTTAGTATGACAGTTACAGTGTTATATTGAATAAAAAAACTAACTTGTGTCTTTGCAAACCTTACAAAAGATCATTTTTCTACTACAACTAACAAAAAAACATATCTCTAGGCATTATTAGCCATTTTGCATGTGTTGTTTAGAAGTTATGTTTGAATACATTTGTATTGCTTTTTTCGCATTATCTCAGGATTCTAATACTATTATAGTCATATTGAGTATAAAACTACTTTTTGCATTTGCAAGATTTAAAAAAGCATATATTTCGAGTAAAACTCGCAAAGATGCATTATTTCAGGCATTATTAGCCATTTTTCATGTGTGGTGTAGGAGTTATGTTTAAATAACTGTCATATTGAGTGTTACAGTATACAGTCATATTGAGTAAAACCTCATTTTTGTATTTGCAAACCATTGAAAAACAACTGTATCTAGTAAAACGCACATGTATTCAATATCACAGGCATTTTTGGACATTTTGCACGTTTGGATTAGGAATTATGTTGGAATACATTTGTATTGCTTTTTTCGCATTATCTCAGGATTTTAAGTACATTACTGTCAAATTGAGTAACAAATCAAATTTTGTTTTTGCAAACCTTACCAAATGTTTATTTTTTCAGGAAAACTCTCGAAGATGCATTTCTTCAGGCATTATTAGACATTTTGCATGTGTATTTTTTGAGTTATGTTTCAAAAACTGTCATTTTGAGTGTGACCTATATGAGGCCAGTAAAATCTAATATTTGTATTTGTGATTCTTTCCAAAATACCTGATTCTGGTAAAACTTACATAATTTCAATATTAAAGGCATTTTAAGACAAATTTCATATTTGGTTTTGGAGTTATGATTATAAACCTTTCATATTTAGTATGACAGTTACACTGTTATATTGAATAAAAAAAACTAACTTGTGTCTTTGCAAACCTTACAAAAGATCATTTTTCTACTACAACTAACAAAAAACATATCTCTAGGCATTATTAGCCATTTTGCATGTGTTGTTTAGAAATTATGTTTGAATACATTTTTATTGCTTTTTTCGCATTATCTCAGGATTCTAAGTACATTACTGTCAAATTGAGTAACAAATCAAATTTTGTCTTTGCAAACCTTACCAAATGTTTTTTTTTCCAGGAAAACTCTCGAAGATGCATTTCTTCAGGCATTATTAGACATTTTGCATGTGTATTTTTTGAGTTATGTTTCAAAAACTGTCATTTTGAGTGTGACCAATATGAGGCCAGTAAAATCTAATATTTGTATTTGTGATTCTTTCCAAAATACCTGATTCTGGTAAAACTTACATAAATTCAATATTAAAGGCATTTTAAGACAAATTTCATTTTTGGTTTTGGAGTTATGATTATAAACCTTTCATATTTAGTATGACAGTTACACTGTTATATTGAATAAAAAAAACTAACTTGTGTCTTTGCAAACCTTACAAAAGATCATTTTTCTACTACAACTAACAAAAAAACATATATCTGGGCATTATTAGCCATTTTGCATGTGTTGTTTAGAAGTTATGTTTGAATACATTTGTATTGCTTTTTTCGCATTATCTCAGGATTCTAAGACTATTATAGTCATATTGAGTAAAAAACTACTTTTTTGCATTTGCAAGATTTAAAAAAGCATATGTTTCTAGTAAAACTCCCAAAGATGCATTATTTCAGGCATTATTAGCCATTTTTCATGTGTGGTGTAGGAGTTATGTTTAAATAACTGTCATATTGAGTGTTACAGTATACAGTTATATTGAGTAAAACCTCATTTTTGTATTTGCAAACCATTGAAAAACAACTGTATCTAGTAAAACTCACATGTATTCAATATTGCAGGCATTTTTAGACATTTTGCACGTTTGGATTAGGAATTATGTTGGAATACATTTTTATTGCTTTTTTCGCATTATCTCAGGATTCTAAGTACATTACTGTCAAATTGAGTAACAAATCAAATTTTGTCTTTGCAAACCTTACCAAATGTTTTTTTTTCCAGGAAAACTCTCGAAGATGCATTTCTTCAGGCATTATTAGACATTTTGCATGTGTATTTTTGGAGTTATGTTTCAAAAACTGTCATTTTGAGTGTGACCAATATGAGGCCAGTAAAATCTAATATTTGTATTTGTGATTCTTTCCAAAATACCTGATTCTGGTAACTCTTACATAAATTCAGTATTAAAGTCTTTTTAAGACAAATTTCATATTTGGTTTTGGAGTTATGATTATAAACCTTTCATATTTAGTATGACAGTTACAGTGTTATATTGAATAAAAAAACAAACTTGTGTCTTTGCAAACCTTACAAAAGATCATTTTTCTAGTACAACTAACAAAAAAACATATCTCTAGGCATTATTAGCCATTTTGCATGTGTTGTTTAGAAGTTATGTTTGAATAAATTTGTATTGCTTTTTTCGCATTATCTCAGGATTCTAAGACTATCATAGTCATATTGAGTAAAAAACTACTTTTTGCATTTGCAAGATTTAAAAAAGCATATGTTTCTAGTAAAACTCCCAAAGATGCATTGTTTCAGGCATTATTAGCCATTTTTCATGTGTGGTGTAGGAGTTATGTTTAAATAACTGTCATATTGAGTGTTACAGTATACAGTCATATTGAGTAAAACCTCATTTTTGTATTTGCAAACCATTGAAAAACAACTGTATCTAGTAAAACTCACATGTATTCAATATCACAGGCATTTTTAGACATTTGGCACGTTTGGATTAGGAATTATGTTGGAATACATTTTTATTGCTTTTTTCGCATTATCTCAGGATTCTAAGTACATCACTGTCAAATTGAGTAACAAATCAAATTTTGATTTTGCAAACCTTACCAAATGTTTTTTTTCTGGAAAACTCTCGAAGATGCATTTCTTCAGGCATTATTAGACATTTTGCATGTGTATTTTTTGAGTTATGTTTCAAAAACTGTCATTTTGAGTGTGACCAATATGAGGCCAGTAAAATCTAATATTTGTATTTGTGATTCTTTCCAAAATACCTGATTCTGGTAAAACTTACATAATTTCAATATTAAAGGCATTTTAAGACAAATTTCATATTTGGTTTTGGAGTTATGATTATAAACCTTTCATATTTAGTATGACAGTTACACTGTTATATTGAATAAAAAAAAACTAACTTGTGTCTTTGCAAACCTTACAAAAGATCATTTTTCTACTACAACTAACAAAAAACATATCTCTAGGCATTATTAGCCATTTTGCATGTGTTGTTTAGAAGTTATGTTTGAATACATTTGTATTGCTTTTTTCGCATTATCTCAGGATTCTAATACTATTATAGTCATATTGAGTAAAAAACTACTTTTTGCATTTGCAAGATTTAAAAAAGCATATGTTTCTAGTAAAACTCCCAAAGATGCATTATTTCAGGCATTATTAGCCATTTTTCATGTGTGGTGTAGGAGTTATGTTTAAATAACTGTCATATTGAGTGTTACAGTATACAGTCATATTGAGTAAAACCTAATTTTTGTATTTGCAAACCATTGAAAAACAACTGTATCTAGTAAAACGCACATGTATTCAATACTGCAGGCATTTTTAGACATTTTGCACGTTTGGATTAGGAATTATGTTGGAATACATTTGTATTGCTTTTTTCGCATTATCTCAGGATTCTAAGTACATTACTGTCACATTGAGTAACGCATCAAATTTTGTTTTTGCAAACCTTACCAAATGTTTTTTTTCTGGAAAAGTCTCGAAGATGCATTTCTTCAGGCATTATTAGACAATTTGCATGTGTATTTTTGGAGTTATGTTTCAAAAACTGTCATTTTGAGTGTGACCAATATGAGGCCAGTAAAATCTAATATTTGTATTTGTGATTCTCTCCAAAATACCTGATTCTGGTAAAACTTACATCAATTTAATATTAAAGGCTTTTTAAGACACATTTCATATTTGGTTTTGGAGTTATGATTATAAACCTTTCATATTTAGTATGACAGTTACACTGTTATATTGAATAAAAAAACTAACTTGTGTCTTTGCAAACCTTACAAAAGATATTTTTTCTAGTACAACTAACAAAAAAACATATCTCTAGGCATTATCAGCCGTTTTGCATGTGTTGTTTAGAAGTTATGTTTGAATACATTTTTATTGCTTTTTTCGCATTATCTCAGGATTCTAAGACTATTATAGTCATATTGAGTAAAAAACTACTTTTTGCATTTGCAAGATATAAAAAAGCATATGTTTCTAGTAAAACTCCCAAAGATGCATTATTTCAGGCATTATTAGCCATTTTTCATGTGTGGTGTAGGAGTTATGTTTAAATAACTGTCATATTGAGTGTTACAGTATACAGTCATATTGAGTAAAACCTCATTTTTGTATTTGCAAACCATAGAAAAACATCTGTATCTAGTAATACTCACATGTATTCAATATCACAGGCATTTTTAGACATTTTGCACGTTTGGATTTAGAATTATGTTGGAATACATTTGCATTGCTTTTTTCGCATTATCTCAGGATTCTAAGTACATTACTGTCAAATTGAGTAACAAATCAAATTTTGTTTTTGCAAACCTTACCAAATGTTTTTTTTCTGGAGAACTCTCGAAGATGCATTTCTTCAGGCATTATTAGACATTTTGCATGTGTATTTTTGGAGTTATGTTTCAAAAACTGTCATTTTGAGTGTGACCAATATGAGGCCAGTAAAATCTAATATTTGTATTTGTGAACTTTCCAAAACACCTGATTCTGCTAAAACTTACATAAATTCAATATTAAAGGCTTTTTAAGACAAATTTCATATTTGGTTTTGGAGTTATGATTATAAACCTTTCATATTTAGTATGACAGTTACAGTGTTATATTGAATAAAAAAAACTAACTTGTGTCTTTGCAAACCTTACAAAAGAACATTTTTCTAGTACAACTAACAAAAAACATATCTCTAGCCATTATTAGCCATTTTGCATGTGTTGTTTAGAAGTTATGTATCAATACATTTTTATTTATTTTTCGCATTATCTCAGGATTCTAAGACTATTATAGTCATATTGAGTACAAAACTACTTTTTGCATTTGCAAGATTTAAAAAAGCATATGTTTCGAGTAAAACTCGCAAAGATGCATTATTTCAGGCATTATTAGCCATTTTTCATGTGTGGTGTCGGAGTTATGTTTAAATAACTGTCATATTGAGTGTTACAGTATACAGTCATATTGAGTAAAACCTCATTTTTGTATTTGCAAACCATTGAAAAACAACTGTATCTAGTAAAACTCACATGTATTCAATATCACAGGCATTTTTAGACATTTGGCACGTTTGGATTAGGAATTATGTTGGAATACTTTTTTATTGCTTTTTTCGCATTATCTCAGGATTCTAAGTACATCACTGTCAAATTGAGTAACAAATCAAATTTTGATTTTGCAAACCTTACCAAATGTTTTTTTTCTGGTAAAACTCTCGAAGATGCATTTCTTCAGGCATTATTAGACCATTTGCATGTGTATTTTTGGAGTTATGTTTAAAAAACTGTCATTTTGAGTGTGACCTATATGAGGCCAGTAAAATCTAATATTTGTATTTGTGATTCTTTCCAAAATACCTGATTCTGGTAAAACTTACAAAAATTCAATATTAAAGGCTTTTTAAGACAAATTTCATATTTGGTTTTGGAGTTATGATTATAAACCTTTCATATTTAGTATGACAGTTACACTGTTATATTGAATAAAAAAAACTAACTTGTGTCTTTGCAAACCTTACAAAAGATCATTTTTCTACTACAACTAACAAAACAACATATCTCTAGGCATTATTAGCCATTTTGCATGTGTTGTTTAGAAGTTATGTTTGAATACATTTGTATTGCTTTTTTCGCATTATCTCAGGATTCTAATACTATTATAGTCATATTGAGTAAAAAACTACTTTTTGCATTTGCAAGATTTAAAAAAGCATATGTTTCTAGTAAAACTCCCAAAGATGCATTATTTCAGGCATTATTAGCCATTTTTCATGTGTGGTGTAGGAGTTATGTTTAAATAACTGTCATATTGAGTGTTACAGTATACAGTTATATTGAGTAAAACCTCATTTTTGTATTTGCAAACCATTGAAAAACAACTGTATCGAGTAAAACTCACATGTATTCAATATTGCAGGCATTTTTAGACATTTTGCACCTTTGGATTAGGAATTATGTTGGAATACATTTTTACTGCTTTTTTCGCATTATCTCAGGATTCTAAGTACATTACTGTCAAATTGAGTAACAAATCAAATTTTGTTTTTGCAAGCCTTACCAATTGTTTTTTATCCGGAAAACTCTCGAAGATGCATTTCTTCAGGCATTATTAGACAGTTTGCATGTGTATTTTTGGAGTTATGTTTCAAAAACTGTCATTTTGAGTGTGACTAATATGAGGCCAGTAAAATCTAATATTTGTATTTGTGATTCTTTCCAAAATACCTGATTCTGGTAAAACTTACAAAAATTCAATATTAAAGGTTTTTTAAGACAAATTTCATATTTGGTTTTGGAGTTATGATTATAAACCTTTCATATTTAGTATGGCAGTTACACTGTTATATTGAATAAAAAAACTAATTTGTGTCTTTGCAAACCTTACAAAAGATCATTTTTCTAGTACAACTAACAAAAAAACATATCTCTGGGCATTATTAGCCATTTTGCATGTGTTGTTTAGAAGTTATGTTTGAATACATTTTTATTGCTTTTTTCGCATTATCACAGTATTGTAAGTACATTACTGTCAAATTGGGTAAAATATTTCTTCTTTTTTTTGCAACCCTTACAAAATGTTTTTTTTATCCAGTAAAACTCACATTTCTTCAGGCATTTTTTTGTAATTTTGCATGTGTATTTTTGGAGATAGGGTTCAAAAACTGTCTTATTGACCAATGTGAGGCCAGTAAAACCAAATTTTTGTATTTGTGAACCTTTCCAAAATACCTAATTCAGGTAAAACTCAAATAAAGTCAATATTACAGGCTTTTTTAGACAGAGTTCATGTTTGGTTTTGGAGTTATGTTAATGAACCTTTCATATTTAGTATGACAGTAATACTGTTATATCGAATAAAAAAAACAAACTTGTATCTTTGAAAACACTGTAAAAATAAATTCTGTAAAAAAAACGGTCATTTACTGGCAGCTACGGCTTTCAAACAAAAACCATAAAATTAAAGTAAAACGATAAAAATGATCAAAAACATATTTACAGAAATTTTCATGAAATGTTTTGGGGAGAAATATCGTAATTTTACAGATTTTTACAAAATTATCAAGATCAACCACCTTTAATAAAGTGACGATGCAAACAGTTCTGCAGAAAAATACCTTTATTCTAAAGAGTTTTTCCAAATTATTACGATCAATCACCTTTAGTGAAATGACAATGCTGGCGGTTCCACAGAAAAATACCATTGTTTAACAGATTTTTTCTGAATTGTTAGGATCAGGGGTGTCTCATTGACTTTAGCGGGGGGCCACTGGATGCAGAAAATTGATTCAAAGTGGGTTAACCTTGCATGAAACGCTATCCCAACCTAGCAACGTACTTACCAATCCCACCATTTCACCCTGAGAATTTCACTACCCTCATATAGGATTGACTCAAAGCTTGGCCGGGCGAATATGACAAGTAGTACCGCGGTGGGCTTTTTTGTACGCTCATTCACCAAATCACAAGCGCGCCAATTGAGGCATGTGATGTGCACGGTATTGTTGTGCATTTGATAGTGACTGCAAAATATACTTGGTCAACAGCCACACAGGTCACGCTGACGGTGGCTGCACAAACAACTTTAACACTGTTACAAATATGCACCACACTGTGAAACCACATTGAACAAGAATGATAAACACATTTCAGGAAAACATCCTCACTGTAATAAAACATAAACACAACATAACAAATACCCACAAAACCATGCAGCGCTATCCCTTCCGGGCTACACCCCCGCTACCACCCAACCCCGCGCCCCAAAACATCACCGCCCCCCCCCGTGCGTTGGTTGAGGTGGGCGGGGTTAGGTGGTGGGGGTGTGTATTGTAACACATGGAATTCTGAGTATTGTTTCTGTTGTGTTAATGTTGTGTTACGGTGAAGATGTTCTCCTGAAATGTGTTTTTCATTCTTGTTTTATGTGGCTCAATAGTGTGGCGCATATTTCTAACATTGTTAAAGTCGTTTGTACGGCCACCGCCAGTGTGATCTGTAAGGCTGTTGACTGTTGATTAAGTATGTCTTGCAGTCATTCATGTATGTCATGTTACAGGGAAAAAAATGTAATTGTTAGTTTTAGCATAAACCTTTTATAAGAGGCTACATATATTTTTCGCCTTGAATGTGAAAATACACATAAATATCAAAAAAAATTTGATTTATCTTAAAATTACATATAAAACTTTTAGATTGTTAGTATGGACAAATACTTTTATATAACAAGCTACATAATTATATAAAGTTAATTACTGTAATTTTACATGAAATTGAAAGTAATATGAGAAAACAGAAAATAATATGTATAATTAATTTGGTATTTTCCTGTAAAAAAATAGGAATATACAAAGTACGTCATTACTTGTATATTATTCAAAATAACAGGCGGTTTATTTATTTACAGATAATGTCTTCAATTCTACAGTTTTATAACCTATTTAAAAAATTTGAAAAATTACAGTAGAAATTTAGAGTAAACTAACCATTAAAATAGGATTTATTTTTTTTTTTTTACAGTGAACCCTACAAAAGAAAATTTTTCTACTACAACTAACAAAGATACACATCTCTAGGCATTATTAGCCGTTTTGCATGTGTTGTTTAAAAGTTGTGTTTGAAAACATTTTAATTGCTCTTTTCGCATTATCTCAGGATTCTAAGAACATTATTGTCATATTGAGTAAAACAACAATTTTTTGCATTGCAAAGATTTAAAAAACAATCATTTCGAGTAAAACTCCCAAAGATGCATTATTTCAGGCATTATTAGCCATGTGTGGTGTAGAAGTTATGTTTAAATAACTGTCATATTGAGTGTTACAGTATACAGTCATATTGAGTAAAACCTAATTTTTGGATGTTGCAAACCTTTTAGAATCAACTGTATCTAGTAAAACTCACATGGATTCAATATCACAGGCATTTTTAGACATTTTGCACGTTTGGATTAGGTATTATGTTGGAATACATTTTTATTGTTCTTTTTGCATTATCTCAGGATTTTAAGTACATTACTGTCAAATTGGGTAAAACATTTCTTTTTGTTTTTGCAACCCTTACAAAATGTTTTTTTTATCCAGTAAAACTCACAAAGATACATTTCTTCAGGCATTTTTTTGTAATTTTGCATGTGTATTTTTGGAGATAGGGTTCAAAAACCGTCTTATTGAGTGTGACCAATGTGAGGCCAGTAAAACCAAATTTTTGTATTTGTGAACCTTTCCAAAATACCTAATTCAGGTAAAACTCACATGAAGTCAATATTACAGGCTTTTTTAGACAGATTTAATGTTTGGTTTTGGAGTTATGTTTATTAACATTTCATATTTAGTATGACAGTTTTACTGTTATATTGAATAAAAAAAACTAACTTTTATCTTTGCAAACACTGTAAAAATAAATTTTGTAAAAAAACGGTCATTTACTGGCAGTGACGGCTGCCAAACAAACACCATAAAACTAAAGTACAACATTGTAAACCAAATAATGATCAAAAACATTATATTTACAGAAATGTTCATGAAACGTTTTGGGGTGAAATATCGTAATTTTACAGATTTTTACTAAATTATTAAGATCAACCACCTTTAATAAAGTGACGATGCAAACAGTTCTGCAGAAAAAGACCATTATTTTAAAGAGTTTTTCCAAATTATTACGATCAACCACCTTTAGTGAAGTCACAATGCTGGTGATTCCACAGAAAAATACCATTGTTTAACAGATTTTTTCTGAATTGTTAGGATCAGGGGTGTCTCATTGACTTTAGCGGGGGGCCACTGGATGCAGGAAATTGATACAAAGTGGGTTAACCTTGCATGAATGGCTATCCCACACTAGCGACATACTTACCATTCTTATCATTTCACCGCGAGAATTTCACTGACCCTCAATTAGGGTTGACTCAAAGTTTGGCCGGGCGAATATGACACGTAGTACCGTGGTGGGTTTTTTTGAACGCTCATTCATCAAATCATCAGCGTGCCAATTGAGGCATGTGATGAGCACGGTTTCGTCGTTCATTTAAAAAGTGACTGCAGGATATACTTGGTCAACAGCCACACAGGTCACACTGACGGTGGCTGTACAAACAACTTTAACACTGTTACAAATATGCACCACACTGTGAACCCACATCGAACAAGAATGATAAACACATTTCAGGAAAACATCCTCACTGTAATAAAACATAAACACAACATAACAAATACCCAGAAGCCCAAGCAGCGCTGACTCTTCCGGGCTACATTCCCGCTACCACCCAACCCCGTGCCCCAAAACATCACCGCCCCCCTCCATGCGTTCGTTGAGCTGGGCGGGGTTAGGTGGTGGGGGTGTATATTGTAACACATGGAATTCTAGGAATTGTTTCTGTTGTGTTAATGTTGTGTTACGGTGACGATGTTCTCCTGAAATGTGTTTGTCAGTCTTGATTAATGTGGCTCCACAGTGTGGCGCATATTTGTAACATTGTTAAAGTTGTTTGTAGGGCCACCGTCAGTGTGATCTGTATGGCTGTTGACTGTTGATTAAGAATCTCTTGCAGTATTTCATGTATGTCATATTACAGTTTGAGCATACACCTTTTATAAGAGGCTACATATATTTTTCGACTTGAATGTGAATATACACATAATTTATTGAAAATATTTGATTTACCTTAAAATTACATTTAAAACCGTAGATTGTTAGTATGAACAAATACTTTTATATAACAAGCTACATAATTAATTAAAGTTAATTACTGTAATTTTACATGAAATTGAAAGTAATTTGAGAAAACAGAAAATAATATGTATAAATAATTTGGTATTTTTCTATAAAAAAAAATAGAAATATACATCTCCTCTCTGAGCTGCTACCTTACCGTGGTAGAGGAGTTTGCGTGTCCCAATGATCCTAGGAGCTATGTTGTCTGGGGGTTTTCATGCCCCCTGGTAGGGTCTCCCAAGACAAACAGGTCCTAGGTGAGTGATCAGACAAAGAGCAGCTCAAAGACTTCTATGGAATTACAACGAAATGAACCCAGATTTCCCTCGCCCGGACGTGGGTCACCGGGGCCCCGCTCTGGAGCCAGGCCCGGAGTTGGGGCACGATGGCGAGCGCCTGGTGGTCGGGCCTGTTCCCATGGGGCCCGGCCGGGCACAGCCCGAAGAGGCAACGTGGGTCATCCCTCAAATGGGCTCACCACTCATAGGAGGGGCCATAGAGGTCGGGTGCATTGTGAGCTGGGCGGCAGCCGAAGGCAGGGCACTTGGCGGTCTGATCCTCGGCTACAGAAGCTAGCTCTTGGACGTGGAACGTCACCTCACTGGGGGGGAAGCAGCCTGAGCTAGTGCGCGAGGTAGAGAAGTTCCGGCTGGATATTGTCGGACTCACCTCGACGCACAGCAAGGGCTCTGGAACCAGTTCTCTCGAGAGGGACTGGACCCTCTTCCACTCTGGCGTTGCCGGCAGTGAGAGGCGACGGGCTGGGGTGGCAATTCTGGTTGCCCCCCGGCTCAAAGCCTGTACGTTTGAGTTCAACCCAGTGGACGAGAGGGTAGCTTCCCTTCGCCTTCGGGTGGGGGGACGGGTCCTGACTGTTGTTTGTGCTTACGCACCAAACAGCAGTTCAGAATACCCACCCTTTTTGGGTACACTCGAGGGAGTACTGGAAAGTGCTCCTCCGGGTGATTCCCTTGTCCTACTGGGAGACTTCAACGCTCATGTTGGCAACGACAGTGAAACCTGGAGAGGCGTGATTGGGAAGAATGGTCGCCCGGATCTAAACCCGAGTGGTGTTTTGTTATTGGACTTTTGTGCTCGTCACAGTTTGTCGATAACAAACACCATGTTCAAACATAAGGGTGTCCATATGTGCACTTGGCACCAGGACACCCTAGGCCGCAGTTCCATGATCGACTTTGTAGTTGTGTCATCGGATTTGCGGCCTTATGTTTTGGACACTCGGGTGAAGAGAGGGGCGGAGCTTTCTACCGATCACCACCTGGTGGTGAGTTGGCTGCGATGGTGGGGGAGGATTCCGGACAGACCTGGCAGGCCCAAACGCATTGTGAGGGTCTGCTGGGAACGTCTGGCAGAGTCTCCTGTCAGAGAGAGTTTCAATTCACACCTCCGGGAGAACTTTGAACATGTCACGAGGGAGGTGCGGGACATTGAGTCCGAGTGGACCATGTTCCGAACCTCTATTGTCGAGGCGGCGGATTGGAGCTGTGGCCGCAAGGTTGTTGGTGCCTGTCGTGGCGGTAATCCCAGAACCCGTTGGTGGACACCAGCAGTGAGGGATGCCGTCAAGCTGAAGAAGGAGTCCTATCGGGTTCTTTTGGCTCATAGGACTCCGGAGGCAGTGGACGGGTACCGACGGGCCAAGTGGTGTGCAGCTTTAGCGGTCGCGGAGGCAAAAACTCGGACATGGGAAGAGTTCGGGGAAGCCATGGAAAACGACTTCCGGACGGCTTCGAAGCGATTCTGGACCACCATACGGCGCCTCAGGAAGGGGAAGCAGTGCACTATCAACACCGTGTATGGTGCGGATGGTGTTCTGCTGACTTCGACTGCGGATGTTGTGGATCGGTGGAGGGAATACTTCGAAGACCTCCTCAATCCCACCAACACGTCTTTCTTTGAGGAAGCGGTGCCTGGGGAATCTGTAGTGGACTCTCCTATTTCTGGGGCTGAGGTCGCTGAGGTAGTTAAAAAGCTCCTCGGCGGCAAGGCCCCGGGGGTGGATGAGATCCGCCCGGAGTTCCTTAAGGCTCTGGATGCTGTGGGGCTGTCTTGGTTGACAAGACTCTGCAGCATCGCGTGGACATCGGGGGCGGTACCTCTGGATTGGCAGACCGGGGTGGTGGTCCCTCTCTTTAAGAAGGGGGACCGGAGGGTGTGTTCCAACTATCGTGGGATCACACTCCTCAGCCTTCCCGGTAAGGTTTATTCAGGTGTACTGGAGAGGAGGCTTCGCCGGATAGTCGAACCTCGGATCCAGGAGGAACAGTGTGGTTTTCGTCCTGGTCGTGGAACTGTGGACCAGCTCTATACTCTCGGCAGGGTTCTTGAGGGTGCATGGGAGTTTTCCCAACCAGTCTACATGTGCTTTGTGGACTTGGAGAAGGCATTCGACCGTGTCCCTCGGGAAGTCCTGTGGGGAGTGCTCAGAGAGTATGGGGTATCGGAATGTCTTATTGTGGCAGTCCGCTCCCTGTATGATCAGTGTCAGAGCTTGGTCCGCATTGCTGGCAGTAAGTCGGACACGTTTCCAGTGAAGGTTGGACTCCGCCAAGGCTGTCCTTTGTCACCGATTCTGTTCATAACTTTTATGGACAGAATTTCTAGGCGCAGCCAAGGCGTTGAGGGGTTCCGGTTTGGTGGCCACGGGATTAGGTCTCTGCTTTTTGCAGATGATGTAGTCCTGATGGCTTCATCTGGCCGGGATCTTCAGCTCTCACTGGATCGGTTCGCAGCCGAGTGTGAAGCGACCGGAATGAGAATCAGCACCTCCAAGTCCGAGTCCATGGTTCTCGGCCGGAAAAGGGTGGAGTGCCATCTCCGGGTTGGGGAGGAGACCCTGCCCCAAGTGGAGGAGTTCAAGTACCTAGGAGTCTTGTTCACGAGTAGGCGAGGAGTGGATCGTGAGATCGACAGGCGGATCGGTGCGGCGTCTTCAGTAATGCGGACGTTGTATCGATCCGTTGTGGTGAAGAAGGAGCTGAGCCGGAAGGCAAAGCTCTCAATTTACCGGTCGATCTACGTTCCCATCCTCACCTATGGTCATGAGCTTTGGGTCATGACCGAAAGGATAAGATCACGGGTACAAGCGGCCGAAATGAGTTTCCTCCGCCGGGTGGCGGGGCTCTCCCTTAGAGATAGGGTGAGAAGCTCTGCCATCCGGGAGGAGCTCAACGTAAAGCCGCTGCTCCTCCACATCGAGAGGAGCCAGATGAGGTGGTTCGGGCATCTGGT
Organism: Nerophis ophidion; assembly: GCF_033978795.1. NCBI lineage: Eukaryota > Metazoa > Chordata > Actinopteri > Syngnathiformes > Syngnathidae > Nerophis > Nerophis ophidion. The sequence continues at coordinate 249,592 of NW_026907002.1, read as the reverse complement.
CAGGATGCCACCCGAACGCCTCCCTAGGGATGTGTTTAGGGCACGTCCAGCTGGTAGGAGGCCACGGGGAAGACCCAGGACACGTTGGGAAGACTATGTCTCCCGGCTGGCCTGGGAACGCCTCGGGATCCCTCGGGAAGAGCTAGACGAAGTGGCTGGAGATAGGGAAGTCTGGGCTTCCCTGCTTAGGCTGCTGCCCCCGCGACCCGACCTCGGATAAGCGGAAGATGATGGATGGATGGATGGAGAAATATACATAGTTTGTCATTACTGGCATATTACTTAAAATAACAGGCGTTTTTTTAATTTACAGATAATGTCTTCAATTCTACAGATTTATAACCTATTTAAAAAAATTTAAAAATTATAGTAGAAATTTAGAGTAAAGTAACCATACAAATAGGATTTTGTTTTCTCAGTGAACCCTACAAAAGATCATTTTTCTACTACAACTAACCAAGATACACATCTGTAGGAATTATTAGCCGTTTTGCATGTGTTGTTTAAAAGTTATGTTTGAAAACTTTTGTATTGGTTTTTCGCATTATCTCAGGATTCTAAGAACATTATAGCCATATTGAGTAAAAAATACTTTTTTCATTTGCAAGATTTAAAAAAGCATATGTTCCGAGTAAAACTCCCGAAGATGCATAATTTCAGGCATTATTAGCCATTTTTTATGTGTGGTGTAGGAGTTATGTTTAAATAACTGTCATATTGAGTGTTACAGTATACAGTCATATTGAGTAAAACCTAAATTTTGTATTTGCAAACCATAGAAAAACAACTGTACTATAGTAAAACTCACATGTATTCAATATCACAGGCATTTTTAGACATTTTGCACGTTTGGATTAGGAATTATGTTGGAATACATTTTCAATATAACAGTGTAACTGTCATACTGAATATGAAAGGTTTATAATCATAACTCCAAAACCAAATATGAAATTTGTCTTAAAAATCCTTTAATATTGAATTTATGTAAATTTTACCAGAATCAGGTATTTTGGAAAGAATCACAAATACAAACATTACATTTTATTGGCCTCATATTGGTCACACTCAAAATGACAGTTTTTGAAACATAACTCCAAAAATACACATGCAAAATGTCTAATAATAACTGAAGAAAAGCATCTTCGAGAGTTTTCCAGAAAAAAAAACATTTGGTAAGGTTTGCAAAAACAAAATTTGATTTGTTACTCAATTTGACAGTAATGTACTTAGAATCCTGAGATAATGCGAAAAAAGCAATAAAAATGTATTCCAACATAATTCCTAATTCAAACGTGCAAAATGTCTAAAAATGCCTGTGATATTGAATACATGTGAGTTTTACTAGATACAGTTGTTTTTCAATGGTTCGCAAATACAAAAATGAGGTTTTTCTCAATATGACTGTATACTGTAACACTCAATATGACAGTTATTTAAACATAACTCCCACACCACATATGAAAAATGGCTAATAATGCCTGAAATAATGCATCTTTGCGAGTTTTACTCGAAATATATGCTTTTTTAAATCTTGCAAATGCAAAAAGTAGTTTTTTACTCAATATGACTATAATAGTCTTAGAATCCTGAGATAATGCGAAAAAAGCAATAAAAATGTATTCAAACATAACTTCTAAACAACACATGCAAAATGGCTAATAATGCCCAGAGATATGTTTTTTTGTTAGTTGTACTAGAAAAATAATATATCTTTGGGAGTTTTACTCGAAACATATGCTTTTTTAAATCTTGCAAATGCAAAATGTAGTTTTTTACTCAATATGACTCTAATGTTCTTAGAATCCTGAGATAATGCGAAAAAAGCAATAAAAATGTATTCAAACATAATTTCTAAACAACACATGCAAAATGGCTAATAATGCCTAGAGATATGAATTGTTGTTAGTTGTACTAGAAAAATGATCTCTTGTAAGGTTTGCAAAGACATAAGTTGTTTTTTTTATTCAATATAACAGTATAACTGTCATAATAAATATGAAAGGTATATAATCATAACTCCAAAACTAAACATAATTTTTTTCTAAAAAAAAGCCTGTAATATTGAATGTATGTGAGTTTTACCAGAATCAAGTATTTTGGAAAGTTTCACAAATAAAAAAATTAGGTTTTACTGGCTTCATATTGGTCATACTCAAAATGACCGTTTTTGAAACATAACTCCAAAAGTAGAAATGCAAAATGTCTAATAATACCTGAAGAAATGTATCTTTGAGACTTTTATTGGAAAAAAAAAACATTTGGTAAGGTTTGCAAAAACAAATTTGAATTTTTTTAACTAAATTTGACAGTAATGTACTTAGAATCATGAGATAATGCGAAAAAAGCAATAAAAATAAATTCCAACATAATTCCTAATCCAAACGTGCAAAATGTCTAAAAATGCCTGTGATATTGAATACATGTGAGTTTTACTAGATTTGGTTGTTTTTTCATGGTTTGCAAATACAAAAATGAGGTTTTATTTAATATGACTGTATACTGTAACACTCAATATGACAGTTATTTGAACATAACTCCTACACCACACATGAAAAATGGCTAATAATGCCTGAAATAAAGCAATACAAATGTATTCAAACATAACTTCTAAACAACACATGCAAAATGGCTAATAATGCCTAGAGATATGTATTTGTGTTAGTTGTACTAGAAAAATGATCTTTTGTAAGGTTTGCAAAGACACAGGTTAGTTTTTTTATTCAAAATAACAGTGTAACTGTCATACTAAATATGAAAGGTTTATAATCATAACTCCAAAACCAAATATGAAATTTGTCTTAAAAAGCCTTTAATATTGAATTTATGTAAATTTTACCAGATTCAGGTATTTTGGAAAGGTTCACAAATACAAAAATTAGGTTTTACTGGCCTCATATTGGTGGTACTCAAAACTACCGTTTTTGAAACATAACTCCAAAAGTAGAAATCTAAAATGTCTAATAATGCCTAAAGAAATGCATCTTTTAGAGTTTTCCTGAAAAAAAAAATTTGGTAGGGTTTGCAAAAACAAAAAATAATTTTTTACTCAATTTGACAGTAATGTACTTAGAATCCTGAGATAATGTGAAAAAAGCAATAAAAATGTATTCCAACATAATTCCTAATCCAAACGTGCAAAATGTCTAAAAATGCCTGTGATATTGAATACATGTGAGTTTTACTATAGTACAGTTGTTTTTCTATGGTTTGCAAATACAAAATTTAGGTTTTACTCAATATGACTCTATACTGTAACACTCAATATGACAGTTATTTAAACAGAACTCCTACACCACACATGAAAAATGGCTAATAATGCCTGAAATAATGCATCTTTGGGAGTTTTACTCGGAACATATGCTTTTTTAAATCTTGCAAATGCAAAAAGTATTTTTTACTCGATATGACTATAATGTTCTTAGAATCCTGAGATAATGCGAAAAAGCAATACAAAAGTTTTCAAACATAACTTTTAAACAACACATGCAAAACGGCTAATAATTCCTAGAGATGTGTATCTTAGTTAGTTGTAGTAGAAAAATGATCCTTTGTAGGGTTCACTGGGAAAACAAAATCCTATTTGTATGGTTAGTTTACCCTAAATTTCTACTATACTTTTTCAATTTTTTTAAATAGGTTATAAATCTGTAGAATTGAAGACATTATCTGTAAATAAAAAAAACGCCTGTTATTTTAAGTAATATGCCAGTAGACAAACCATGTATATTCCTTTTTTTTTTTACAGAAAAATACCAAATTATTTATACATATTATTTTCTGTTTTCTCAAATGACTTTCAATTTCATGTAAAAATACAGTAATTAACTTTAATTAAATATGTAGCTTGTTATATAAAAGTATTTGTTCATACTAACAATCTAACAGTTGTATATGTAATTTTAAGGTAAATCAAATGTTTTCAATATTTATGTGAATTTTCACATTCAAGTCAAAAAAATATATGTAGCCTCTTATAAAATGTGTATGCTCAAACTGTAATATGACGTCCCTGATATACTGCAAGAGATTCTTAATCAACAGTCAACAGCCATACAGATCACACTGACAGTGGCCGTACAAACATCTTTAACAATGTTACAAATATGCGCCACACTGTGGAGCCACATCAAACAAGAATGACAAACACATTTCAGGAGAACATCGTCACCTTAACACAACATTAACACAACAGAAACAATTCCTAGAATTCCATGTGTTACAATATACACCCCCACCACCTAACCTCGCCCAGCTCAACCTACGCACGGAGGGGGGGCGGTGATTTTTTTGGGGCACGGGGTTGGGTGGTAGCGGGATTGTAGCCCGGAAGTGTCAGCGCTGCTTGGGCTTCTGGGTATTTGTTATGTTGTGTTTATGTTTTATTACAGTGAGGATGTTTTCCTGAAATGTGTTTATCATTCTTGTTCGATGTGGGTTCACAGTGTGGTGCATATTTGTAACAGTGTTAAAGTTGTTTGTACAGCCACCGTCAGTGTGACCTGTGTGGCTGTTGACCAAGTATATCTTGCAGTCACCTTTCAAATGAACGACAAAACCGTGCTCATCACATGCCTCAATTGGCACGCTGATGATTTGATGAACGAGCGTTCAATAAAACCTGCCATGGTTTTACGTGTCATATTCGCCCGGCCAAACTTTGAGTCAACCCTACATGAGGGTCAGTGAAATTCTCGTGGTGAAATGATAGGAATGGTAAGTATGTAGCTAGGGTGGGATAGCCATTCATGCAAGGTTAACCCACTTTGTATCAATTTCCTGCATCCAGTGGCCCCCTGCTAAAGTCAATGAGACACCCCTGATCCTAACAATTCAGAAAAAATCTGTTAAACAATGGTATTTTTCTGTGGAACCGCCAGCATTGTCACTTCACTAAAGGTGGTTGATCGTAATAATTTGAAAAAACTCTGAAGAATAAAGTTTTTTTTTTCTGCGGAACTGTTTGCATCGTCACTTTATTAAAGGTGGTTGATCTTAATAATTTTGTAAAAATCTGTAAAACTACGATATTTCTCCCCAAAACATTTCATGAAAATTTCTGTAAATATAATGTTTTTGATCATTATTTGGTTTACAATGTTTTACTTTAATTTTATGTTTTTTGTTTGGCAGCCATAGCTGCCAGTAAATGACCGTTTTTTTACAGAATTCATTTTTACAGTGTTTTCAAAGATACAAGTTTGTTTTTTTTATTTGATATAACAGTATTACTGTCATACTAAATATGAAAGGTTCATAAACATAACTCCAAAACCAAACATGAAATCTGTCTAAAAAAGCCTGTAATATTGACTTTATGTGAGTTTTACCTGAATTAGGTATTTTGGAAAGGTTCACAAATACAAACATTTGGTTTTACTGGCCTCACACACTCAATAAGACAGTTATTGAACCATATCTCCAAAAATACACATGCAAAAATACAAAAAAATGCCTGAAAAAATGTATATTTGTTTTACTGGAATAAAAACATTTTGTTAGGTTTGCAGAAACAAAAAGAAATGTTTTACCCAATTTGACAGTAATGTACTTAAAATCCTGAGATAATGCAAAAAGAGCAATAAAAATGTATTCCAACATAATTCCTAATCCAAACGTGCAAATTGTCTAAAAATGCCTGTGATATTGAAACCATGTGAGTTTTACTAGATACAGTTGCTTTTCTATGGTTTGCAAATACAAAAATTAGGTTTTATTCAATATGACTGTATACTGTAACACTCAATATGACAGTTACATAAACCTAACTCCTACACCACACATGAAAAATGGCTAATAATGCCTGAAATAATGCATTTCGGGGAGTTCTACTCGAAACGATTGCTTTTTTAAATCTTTGTAATGCAAAAAATTGTTGTTCTACTCAATATGACTATAATGTTCTTAGAATCCTAAGATAATGCAAAAAGCAATAAAAATGTTTTCAAATATAACTTCTATAAAACTCTTGTAAAATGGCTAATAATGCCTAGAGACATGTATTTTCGTTAGTTGTACTAGAAAAATGATCTTTTGTGAGGTTCACAAAGACACAAGTTAGTTTTTTTATTCAATATAACAGCGTAACCGTCATACTAAATATGAAAGGTTTATAATCTTAACTCCAAAACCATATAAGAAATTTCTCTAAAAAAAAGTCTGTAATATTGAATTTATGTGAGTTTTAGAAGAATCAGTCATTTTGGAAAAGTTCACAAATACAACAATTAGGTTTTACTGGCCTCATATTGATCAAACTCAAAATGAAATTTTTGAAACATAACTCCGAAAATTATGCATGCAAAATGTCTAAGAATGCCTGAAGAAATGTCTCTTTGAGAGTTTTCCTGGAAAAAAAAACATTTGGTAAGGTTTGAATAAACAAAAAGTATTTTTATAATAAATTTGACGGTAAATTACTTAGAATCCTGAGATAATACGAAAAAAAGCAATAAAAATGTATTCCAACATAATTCCCAATCCAAACGTGCAAAATGTCTAAAAATGCCTGTGATATTCAATAAATGTGAGTTGTACTAGATACACTTGTTTTTCTATGGTTTGCAAACACAAAATTTAGGTTTTACTCAATATGAGTGTATACTGTAACACTAAATATGACAGTTTTTTAAACATAATTCCTAGACCACACATGAAAAATGACTAATAATGCCTGAAATAATGCATGTTTGTGAGTATTACTCGAAACATGTGCTTTTTTAAATCTTGCAAATTTAAAATGTATTTTTTTACTCAATATGACCATAATGTTCTTTGAATTCTGAGATAATTCGAAAAAAAGCAATAAAATTGTATTCAAACATAACTTCCAAACAACAAATGCAAAATGGCTAATAATGACTAGAGATATGAATTTTCGTTAGTTGTACTAGAAAAATTATCTTTTGTAAGGTTAACAAAGACACAAGTTAGTTTTTTTTATTCAATATAACAGTATAACTGTCATACTAAATATGAAATGTTTCAAATCATAACTCCAAAAACAAACATTAAATCTTCCTAAAAAAAAAGCCTGTAATATTGAATTTATGTTAGTTTTAGCAGAATCAGGTATTTTGGAAAGGTTCACACATACAAAAATTGGGTTTTACCGGCCTCATATTGGTCACACTCATAATGACAATTTTGAAACATAACTCCAAAAGTAGAAATGCAAAATGTCTAATAATGCCTGAAGAAATGTATCTTTGAGAGTTTTCCTGAAAAAAAAATGTTTGGTAAGGTTTGCAATAAAAGAAAGTATTTTTTTACTAAATTTGACAGTCATGTACTTAGAATCCTGAGATAATGCGAAAAAAGCAATAAAAATGTACTCCAACATAATTCCTAATCCAAACGTGCAAAATGTCTAAAAATGCCTGTGATATTGAATACATGTGAGTTTTACTATATTTGGTTGTTTTTTCATGGTTTGCAAATACAAAAATGAGGTTTTATTTAATATGACTGTATACTGTAACACTCAATATGACAGTTATTTGAACATAACTCCTACACCACACATGAAAAATGGCTAATAATGCCTGAAATAAAGCAATACAAATGTATTCAAACATAACTTAAAAACAACACATGCAAAATGGCTAATAATGCCTAGAGATATGTATTTTTGTTAGTTGTACTAGAAAAATGATCTTTTGTAAGGTTTGCAAAGACACATATAACAGTGTAACTGCCATTCTAAATATGAAAGGTTTATAATCATAACTCCAAAACCAAATATGAAATTTGTCTTAAAAAGCCTTTAATATTGAATTTATGTAAATTTTACCAGAATCAGGTATTTTGGAAAGAATCAGAAATACAAATATTAGATTTTACTGGCCTCATATTGGTCACACTCAAAATGACAGTTTTTGAAACATAACTCCAAAAATACACATGCAAAATGTCTAATAATGCCTGAAGAAATGCATCTTCGAGAGTTTTCCTGAAAAAAAAAAAACATTTGGTAAGGTTTGCAAAGACAAAATTTGATTTGTTACTCAATTTGACAGTAATGTACTTAGAATCCTGAGATAATGCAAAAAAGCAATAAAAATGTATTCCAACATAATTCCTAATCCAAACGTGCAAAATGTCTAAAAATGCCTGTGATATTGAATACATGTGAGTTTTACTAGATACAGTTGTTTTACAATGGTTTGCAAATACTACAATGAGGTTTTACGCAATATGACTGTATACTGTAACACTCAATATGACGGTTCTTTAAACATAACTCCTACACCACACAAGAAAAATGGCTAATAATGCCTGAAATAATGCATCTTTGCGAGTTTTACTCGAAACATATGCTTTTTTAAATCTTGCAAATGCAAAAAGTAGTTTTTTACTCAATATGACTATAATAGTCTTAGAATCCTGAGATAATGCGAAAAAAGCAATAAAAATGTATTCAAACATAACTTCTGAACAACGCATGCAAAATGGCTAATAATGCCCAGAGATATGTTTTTTTGTTAGTTGTACTAGAAAAATTATCTTTTGTAAGGCTTGCAAAGACACAAGTTAGTTTTTTTATTCAATATAACACTGTAACTGTCATACTAAATATGAAATGTTTATAATCATAACTCCAAAACCAAATATGAAATTTGTCTTAGAAAGCCTTTAATATTAAATTTATGTAAGTTTTACCAGAATCAGGTATTTTGGAAAGAATCACAAATACAAATATTAGATTTTACTGGCCTCATATTGGTCACACTCAAAATGACAGTTTTTGAAACATAACTCCAAAAATACACATGCAAAATGTCTAATAATGCCTGAAGAAATGCATCTTCGAGAGTTTTCCAGAAAAAAAACATTTGGTAAGGTTTGCAAAAACAAAATTTGATTTGTTACTCAATTTGACAGTAATGTACTTAGAATCCTGAGATAATGCGAAAAAAGCAATAAAAATGTATTCCAACATAATTCCTATTTCCAAACGTGCAAAATGTCTAAAAATGCCTGCGATATTGAATACATGTGAGTTTTACTAGATACAGTTGTTTTTCAATGGTTTGCAAATACAAAAATGAGGTTTTACTCAATATGACTGTATACTGTAACACTCTATATGACAGTTATTTAAACATAACTCCTACACCACACATGAAAAATGGCTAATAATGCCTGAAATAATGCATCTTTGGGATTTCTACTCGAAACATATGCTTTTTTTAAATCTTGCAAATGCAAAAAGTAGTTGTTTACTCAATACGACTATAAAAGTCTTACAATCCTGAGATAATGCAAAAAAAGCAATAAAAATGTATTCAAACATAACTTCTAAACAACACATGCAAAATGGTTAATAGTGCCCAGAGATATGTTTTTTTGTTAGTCGTACTAGAAAAATGATCTTTTGTAAGGTGTGCAAAGACACAAATTAGTTTTTTTATTCAATATAACAGTGTAACTGCCATACTAAATATGAAAGGTTTATAATCATAACTCCAAAACCAAAGATGAAATTTGTCTTAAAAAGCTTTTAATATTGAATTTATGTAAATTTTAGCAGAATCAGGTGTTTTGGAAAGGTTCACAAATACAAATATTAGATTTTACTGGCCTCATATTGGTCACACTCAAAATGACAGTTTTTGAAACATAACTCCAAAAATACACATGCAAAATGTCTAATAATGCCTGAAGAAAAGCATCTTCGAGTGTTTTCCAGAAAAAAAACATTTGGTAAGGTTTGCAAAAACAAAATTTTATTTGTTACTCAATTTGACAGTAATGTACTTAGAATCCTGAGATAATGCGAAAAAAGCAGTAAAAATGTATTCCAACATAATTCCTAATTCAAACGTGCGAAATGTCTAAAAATGCCTGTGATATTGAATACATGTGAGTTTTACTAGATACAGTTGTTTTTCAATGGTTTGCAAATACAAAAATGATGTTTTTCTCAATATGACTGTATATTGTAACACTCAATATGACAGTTATTTAAACATAACTCCTACACCACACATGAAAAATGGCTAATAATGCCTGAAATAATGCATCTTTGCGAGTTTTACTCGAAATATATGCTTTTTTAAATCTTGCAAATGCAAAAAGTAGTTTTTTTTACTCAATATGACTATAATAGTCTTAGAATCCTGAGATAATGCGAAAAAAGCAATAAAATGTATTCAAACATAACTTCTAAACAACACATGCAAAATGGCTAATAATGCCTAGAGATATGTTTTTTTGTTAGTTGTACTAGAAAAATGATCTTTTGTAAGGTTTGCAAAGACACAAGTTAGTTTTTTTTTATTCAATATAACACTGTAACTGTCATACTAAATATGAAAGGTTTATAATCATAAATCCAAAACCAAATATGAAATTTGTCTTAAAAAGCCTTTAATATTGAATTTTTGTAAGTTTTACCAGAATCAGGTATTTTGGAAAGAATCACAAATACAAATATTAGATTTTACTGGCCTCATATTAGTCACACTCAAAATGACAGTTTTTGAAACATAACTCCAAAAATACACATGCAAAATGTCTAATAATGCCTGAAGAAATGCATCTTCGAGAGTTTTCCAGAAAAAAAAAACATTGGGTAAGGTTTGCAAAAAAAAAAAATTGATTTGTTACTCAATGTGACAGTAATGTACTTAGAATCCTGAGATAATGCGAAAAAAGCAATAAAATGTATTCCAACATAATTCCTAATCCAAACGTGCAAAAAGACTAAAAATGCCTGTGATATTGAATACATGTGAGTTTTACTAGATACAGTTGTTTTTCAATGGTTTGCAAATACGAAAATGATGTTTTTCTCAATATGACTGCATACTGTAACACTCATATGACAGTTATTTAAACATAACTCCTACACCACACATGAAAAATGGCTAATAATGCCTAAAATAATGCATCTTTGCGAGTTTTACTCGAAATATATGCTTTTTTAAATCTTGCAAATGCAAAAAGTATTTTTTACTCAATATGACTATAATAGTCTTAGAATCCTGAGATAATGCGAAAAAAGCCATGAAATATATTCAAACATAACTTCTAAACAACACATGCAAAATGGCTAATAATGCCTAAAGATATGTTTTTTTGTTAGTTGTACTAGAAAAATGATCTTTTGTAAGGTTTGCAAAGATACAAATACGTTTTTTTATTCAATATAACAGTGTAGATTGTCATACTAAATATGAAAGGTTTATAATCATAACTCCAAAACCAAATATGAAATTTGTCTTAAAAAGCCTTTAATATTGAATTTATGTAAGTTTTACCAGACTCAGGTATTTTGGAAAGAATCACAAATACAAATATTAGATTTTACTGGCCTCATATAGGTCACACTCAAAATGACAGTTTTTGAAACATAACTCCAAAAATCCATCCATCCATTTTCTACCGCTTATTCCCTTTCGGGGTTGCGGGGGGCGCTGGCGCCTATCTCAACTACAATCGGGCGGAAGGCAGGGTACACCCTGGACAAGTCGCCACCTCATCGCAGGGCCAACTCCAAAAATACACATGCAAAATGTCTAATAATGCCTGAAGAAATGCATCCTCGAGAGTTTTCCAGAAAAAAAAACATTTGGTAAGGTTTGCAAAAACAAAATTTGATTTGTTACTCAATTTGACAGTAATGTACTTAGAATCCTGAGATAATGCGAAAAAGCAATAAAAATGTATTCCAACATAATTCCTAATCCAAACGTGCAAAATATCTAAAAATGCCTGTGATATTGAATACATGTGAGTTTTACTAGATACAGTTGTTTTTCAATGGTTTGCAAATACAAAAATGAGGTTTTACTCAATATGACTGTATACTGTAACACTCAATACGACAGTTATTTAAACATAACTCCTACACCACACATGAAAAATGGCTAATAATGCCTGAAATAATGCATCTTTGCGAGTTTACTCGATATATATGCTTTTTTAAATCCTGCAAATGCAAAAAGTAGTTTTTTTACTCAATATGACTATAATAGTCTTAGAATCCTGAGATATTGCGAAAAAAGCAATACAAATGTATTCAAACATAACTTCTAAACAACACATGCAAAATGGCTAATAATGCCCAGAGATATGTTTTTTTTGTTAGTTGTACTAGAAAAATGATCTTTTGTAAGGTTTGCAAAGACCACAAGTTAGTTTTTTTATTCAATATAACAGTGTAACTGCCATACTAAATATGAAAGGTTTATAATCATAACTCCAAAACCAAAGATGAAATTTGTCTTAAAAGCTTTTAATATCTAATTTATGTAAATTTGAGCAGAATCAGGTGTTTTGGAAAGGTTCACAAATACAAATATTAGATTTTACTGGCCTCATATTGGTCACACTCAAAATGACAGTTTTTGAAACATAACTCCAAAAATACAAATGCAACATGTCTAATAATGCCTGAAAAAATGCATCTTCGAGAGTTTTCCTGAAAAAAAAACATTTGGTAAGGTTTTGCAAAAACAAGATTGATTTGTTACTCAATTTGACAGTAATGTACTTAGAATCCTGAGATAATGCGAAAAAAGCAATAAAAATGTATTCCAACATAATTCCTAATCCAAACGTGCAAAATGTCTAAAAATGCCTTTGATATTGAATACATGTGAGTTTTACTAGATTACAGTTGTTTTTCAATGTTTTGCAAATACAAAAATGAGGTTTTACTCAATAGGACTGTATACTGTAACACTCTATATGACAATTATTTAAACATAACTCCTACACCACACATGAAAAATGGCTAATAATGCCTAAAATAATGCATCTTTGCGAGTTTACTCGAAATATATGCTTTTTTAAATCTTGCAAATGCAAAAAGTAGTTTTTTACTCAATATGACTATAATAGTCTTAGAATCCTGAGATAATGCGAAAAAGCAATGAAAAATGTATTCAAACATAACTTCTAAACAACACATGCAAAATGGCTATAATGCCTAGGGATATGTTTTTTTGTTAGTTGTAAAAGAAAAATGATCTTTTGTAAGGTTTGCAAAGATACAAATAACGTTTTTTTATTCAATATAAACAGTGTAACTGTCATACTAAATATGAAAGGTTTATAATCATAACTCCAAAACCAAATATGAAATTTGTCTTAAAAAGCCTTTAATATTGACATTTAGTAAGTTTTACCAGAATCAGGTATTTTGGAAAGAATCACAAATACAATTATTAGATTTTACTGGCCTCTATAGGTCACACTCAAAATGACAGTTTTTGAAACATAACTCCAAATATACACATGCAAAATGTCTAATAATGCCTGAAGAAATGCATCTTCGAGAGTTCTCCAGAAAAAAAAACATTTGGTAAGGTTTGCAAAAACAAAATTTGATTTGTTACTCAATTTGACAGTAATGTACTTAGAATCCTGAGATAATGCGAAAAAAGCAATAAAAATGTATTCCAACATAATTCTAAATCCAAACGTGCAAAAATGTCTAAACATGCCAGTGATATTGAATACATATGAGTATTACTAGATACAGATGTTTTTCTATGGTTTGCAAATACAAAAATGAGGTTTTAGTCAATATGACTGTATACTGTAACTCTCAATATGACAGTTATTTAAACATAACTCCAACACCACACATGAAAAATAGCTAATAATGCCTGAAATAATGCATCTTTGGGAGTTTCACTCGAAACATATGCTTTTTTAAATCTTGCAAATGCAAAAAGTAGTTTTTTTACTCAATTCGACTATAATAGTCTTACAATCCTGAGATATTGCGAAAAAAGCAATAAAAATGTATTCAAACATAACTTCTAAACAACACATGCAAAATGGCTAATAATGCCCAGAGATATGTTTTTTTTGTCAGTTTTACTAGAAAAATTATCTTTTGTAAGGTTTGCAAAGACACAAATTAGTTTTTTTATTCAATAAAACAGTGTAACTGTCATATTAAATATGAAAGGTTTATAATCATAACTCCAAAACCGAATATGAAATGTGTCTTAAAAAGCCTTTAATATTGAATTTATGTAAGTTTTACCAGATTCAGGTATTTTGGAAAGAATCACAAATACAAATATTAGATTTTACTGGCCTCATATAGGTCACACTCAAAATGACAGTTTTTGAAACATAACTCCAAAAATACACATGCAAAATGTCTAATAATGCCTGAAGAAATGCATCTTCGAGAGTTTTCCAGAAAAAAAAACATTTGGTAAGGTTTGCAAAAACAAAATTTGATTTGTTACTCAATGTGACAGTAATGTACTTAGAATCCTGAGATAATGCGAAAAAAGCAATAAAAATGTATTCCAACATAATTCCTAATCCAAATGTGCAAAATGTCTAAAAATGCCTGCAATATTGAATACATGTGAGTTTTACTAGATACAGTTGTTTTACAATGGTTTGCAAATACTACAATGAGGTTTTACTCAATATGACTGTATACTGTAACACTCAATATGACAGTTCTTTAAACATAACTCCTACACCACACAAGAAAAATGGCTAACAATGCCTGAAATAATGCATCTTTGCGAGTTTTACTCGAAACATATGCTTTTTTAAATCTTGCAAATGCAAAAAGTAGTTTTTTACTCAATATGACTATAATAGTCTTAGAATCCTGAGATAATGCGAAAAAAGCAATAAAAATGTATTCAAACATAACTTCTGAACAACACATGCAAAATGGCTAATAATGCCCTGAGATATGTTTTTTTGTTAGTTGTACTAGAAAAATTATCTTTTGTAAGGCTTGCAAAGACACAAGTTAGTTTTTTTATTCAATATAACACTGTAACTGTCATACTAAATATGAAATGTTTATAATCATAACTCCAAAACCAAATATGAAATTTGTCTTAAAAAGCCTTTAATATTAAATGTATGTAAGTTTTACCAGAATCAGGTATTTTGGAAAGAATCACAAATACAAATATTAGATTTTACTGGCCTCATATTGGTCACACTCAAAATGACAGTTTTTGAAACATAACTCCAAAAATACACATGCAAAATGTCTAATAATGCCTGAAGAAATGCATCTTCGAGAGTTTTCCAGAAAAAAAACATTTGGTAAGGTTTGCAAAAACAAAATTTGATTTGTTACTCAATGTGACAGTAATGTACTTAGAATCCTGACATAATGCGAAAAAAGCAATAAAAATGTATTCCAACATAATTCCTATTTCCAAACGTGCAAAATGTCTAAAAATGCCTGCGATATTGAATACATGTGAGTTTTACTAGATACAGTTGTTTTTCAATGGTTTGCAAATACAAAAATGAGGTTTTACTCAATATGACTGTATACTGTAACACTCTATATGACAGTTATTTAAACATAACTCCTACACCACACATGAAAAATGGCTAATAATGCCTGAAATAATGCATCTTTGGGATTTCTACTCGAAACATATGCTTTTTTAAAATCTTGCAAATGCAAAAAGTAGTTTTTTACTCAATACGACTATAATAGTCTTACAATCCTGAGATAATGCAAAAAAAGCAATAAAAATGTATTCAAACATAACTTCTAAACAACACATGCAAAATGGTTAATAGTGCCCAGAGATATGTTTTTTTGTTAGTCGTACTAGAAAAATGATCTTTTGTAAGGTGTGCAAAGACACAAATTAGTTTTTTATTCAATATAACAGTGTAACTGCCATACTAAATATGAAAGGTTTATAATCATAACTCCAAAACCAAAGATGAAATTTGTCTTAAAAAGCTTTTAATATTGAATTTATGTAAATTTTAGCAGAATCAGGTGTTTTGGAAAGGTTCACAAATACAAATATTAGATTTTACTGGCCTCATATTGGTCACACTCAAAATGACAGTTTTTGAAACATAACTCCAAAAATACACATGCAAAATGTCTAATATCGCCTGAAGAAAAGCATCTTCGAGAGTTTTCCAGAAAAAAAACATTTGGTAAGGTTTGCAAAAACAAAATTTTATTTGTTACTCAATTTGACAGTAATGTACTTAGAATCCTGAGATAATGCGAAAAAAGCAGTAAAAATGTATTCCAACATAATTCCTAATTCAAACGTGCGAAATGTCTAAAAATGCCTGTGATATTGAATACATGTGAGTTTTACTAGATACAGTTGTTTTTCAATGGTTTGCAAATTCAAAAATGATGTTTTTCTCAATATGACTGTATACTGTAACACTCAATATGACAGTTATTTAAACATAACTCCTGCACCACACATGAAAAATGGCTAATAATGCCTGAAATAATGCATCTTTGCGAGTTTTACTCGAAATATATGCTTTTTTAAATCTTGCAAATGCAAAAAGTAGTTTTTTTACTCAATATGACTATAATAGTCTTAGAATCCTGAGATAATGCGAAAAAAGCAATAAAAATGTATTCAAACATAACTTCTAAACAACACATGCAAAATGGCTAATAATGCCTAGAGATATGTTTTTTTGTTAGTTGTACTAGAACAATTATCTTTTGTAAGGTTTGCAAAAACACAAGTTAGTTTTTTTATTCAATATAACACTGTAACAGTCATACTAAATATGAAAGGTTTATAATCATAACTCCAAAACCAAATATGAAATTTGTCTTAAAAAGCCTTTAATATTGAATTTTTGTAAGTTTTACCAGAATCAGGTATTTTGGAAAGAATCACAAATACAAATATTAGATTTTACTGGCCTCATATTAGTCACACTCAAAATGACAGTTTTTGAAACATAACTCCAAAAATACACATGCAAAATGTCTAATAATGCCTGAAGAAATGCATCTTCGAGAGTTTTCCAGAAAAAAAAACATTTGGTAAGGTTTGCAAAAAAAAAAATTGATTTGTTACTCAATGTGACAGTAATGTACTTAGAATCCTGAGATAATGCGAAAAAAGCAATAAAAATGTATTCCAACATAATTCCTAATCCAAACGTGCAAAATGTCTAAAAATGCCTGTGATATTGAATACATGTGAGTTTTACTAGATACAGTTGTTTTTCAATGGTTTGCAAATACGAAAATGATGTTTTTCTCAATATGACTGCATACTGTAACACTCAATATGATAGTTATTTAAACATAACTCCTACACCACACATGAAAAATGGCTAATAATGCCCAAAATAATGCATCTTTGCGAGTTTTACTCGAAATATATGCTTTTTTAAATCTTGCAAATGCAAAAAGTAGTTTTTTACTCAATATGACTATAATAGTCTTAGAATCCTGAGATAATGCGAAAAAAGCAATGAAAATGTATTCAAACATAACTTCTAAACAACACATGCAAAATGGCTAATAATGCCTAGAGATATGTTTTTTTGTTAGTTGTACTAGAAAAATGATCTTTTGTAAGGTTTGCAAAGACACAAGTTAGTTTTTTGTATTCAATATAACACTGTAACTGGCATACTAAATATGAAAGGTTTATAATCATAAATCCAAAACCAAATATGAAATTTGTCTTAAAAAGCCTTTACTATTGAATTTATGTAAGTTTTACCAGAATCAGGTATTTTGGAAAGGATCACAAATACAAATATTAGATTTTACTGGCCTCATATTGGTCACACTCAAAATGACAGTTTTTGAAACATAACTCCAAAAATACACATGCAAAATGTCTAATAATGCCTGAAAAAATGCATCTTCGAGAGTTTTCCTGAAAAAAAAACATTTTGTAAGCTTTGCAAAAACAAAATTTGATTTGTTACTCAATTTGACAGTAATGTACTTAGAATCCTGAGATAATGCGAAAAAAGCAATGCAAATGTATTCCAACATAATTATTAATCTAAACATGCAAAATGTCTAAAAATGCCTGTGATATTGAATACATGTGAGTTTTACTAGATACAGTTGTTTTTCAATCGTTTGCAAATACAAAAATGAGGTTTTACTCAATATGACTGTATACTGTAACACTCAATATGACAGTTATTTAAACATAACTCCTACACCACACATGAAAAATGGCTAAAAATGCCTGAAATAATGCATCTTTGTGAGTTTTACTCGATATATATGCTTTTTTAAATCCTGCAAATGCAAAAAGTAGTTTTTTTTACTCAATATGACTATAATAGTCTTAGAATCCTGAGATATTGCGAAAAAAGCAATAAAAATGTATTCAAACATAACTTCTAAACAACACATGCAAAATGGCTAATAATGCCCAGAGATTTGTTTTTTTGTTAGTTGTACTAGAAAAATGATCTTTTGTAAGGTTTGCAAAGACACAAGTTAGTTTTTTTATTCAATATAACAGTGTAACTGCCATACTAAATATGAAAGGTTTATAATCATAACTCCAAAACCAAAGATGAAATTTGTCTTGAAAAGCTTTTAATATCTAATTTATGTAAATTTGAGCAGAATCAGGTGTTTTGGAAAGGTTCACAAATACAAATATTAGATTTTACTGGCCTCATATTGGTCACACTCAAAATGACAGTTTTTGAAACATAACTCCAAAAATACAAATGCAACATGTCTAATAATGCCTGAAAAAATGCATCTTCGAGAGTTTTCCTGAAAAAAAACATTTGGTAAGGTTTGCAAAAACAAGATTTGATTTGGTACTCAATTTGACAGTAATGTACTTAGAATCCTGAGATAATGCGAAAAAAGCAATAAAAATGTATTCCAACATAATTCCTAATCCAAACGTGCAAAATGTCTAAAAATGCCTGTGATATTTAATACATGTGAGTTTTACTAGATACAGTTGTTTTTCAATGGTTTGCAAATACAAAAATGAGGTTTTACTCAATATGACTGTATACTGTAACACTCTATATGACAGTTATTTAAACATAACTCCTACACCACACATGAAAAATGGCTAATAATGCCTGAAATAATCCATCTTTGGGATTTTTACTCGAATTTTTTAAATCTTGCAAATGCAAAAAGTAGTTTTTACTCAATACGACTATAATAGTCGTACAATCCTGAGCTAATGCGAAAAAAGCAATAAAAATGTATTCAAACATAACTTCTAAACAACACATGCAAAATGGCTAATAATGCCTAGAGATATGTTTTTTTGTTAGTTGTACTAGAAAAATGATCTTTTGTAAGGTTTGCAAAGACACAAGTTAGTTTTTTTTATTCAATATAACACTGTAACTGTCATACTAAATATGAAAGGTTTATAATCATAACTCCAAAACCAAATATAAAATTTGTCTTAAAAAGCCTTTAATATTGAATTTATGTAAGTTTTTCCAGAATCAGTTATTTTGGAAAGGTTCACAAATACAAATATTAGATTTTACTGGCCTCAAATAGGTCACACTCAAAATGACAGTTTTTGAAACATAACTCCAAAAATACACATGCAAAATGTCTAAAAATGCCTGAAGAAATGTATCTTCGAGAGTTTTCCAGAAAAAAAACATTTGGTAAGGTTTGCAAAAACAAAATTTGATTTGTTACTCAATGTGACAGTAATGTACTTAGAATCCTGAGATAATGCGAAAAAAGCAATAAAAATGTATTCCAACATAATTCCTATTCCAAACGTGCAAAATGTCTAAAAATGCCTGCAATATTGAATACATGTGAGTTTTACTAGATACAGTTGTTTTTCAATGGTTTGCAAATACAAAAATGAGGTTTTACTCAATATGACTGTATACTGTAACACTCAATATGACAGTTATTTAAACATAACTCCTACACCACACATGAAAAATGGCTAATAATGCCTGAAATAATGCATCTTTGCGAGTTTTACTCGAAATATATGCTTTTTTAAATCTTGCAAATGCAAAAAGTAGTTTTTTACTCAATATGACTATAATAGTCTTAGAATCCTGAGATAATGCGAAAAAAGCAATGAAAATGTATTCAAACATAACTTCTAAACAACACATGCAAAATGGCTAATAATGCCCAGAGATATGTTTTTTTGTTATTTGTACTAGAAAAATAATCTTTTGTAAGGTTTGCAAAGACACAAGTTAGTTTTTTTTATTCAATATAACACTGTAACTGTCATACTAAATATGAAAGGTTCATAATCATAACTCCAAAACCAAATATGAAATTTGTCTTAAAAAGCCTTTAATATTGAATTTATGTAAGTTTTAGCAGAATCAGGTATTTTGGAAAGAATCACAAATACAAATATTAGATTTTACTGGCCTCATATTGGTCACACTCAAAATGACAGTTTTTGAAACATAACTCCAAAAATACACATGCAAAATGTCTAATAATGCCTGAAAAAATGCATCTTCGAGAGTTTTCCTGAAAAAAAAAAACATTTGGTAAGGTTTGCAAAAACAAAATTTGATTTGTTACTCAATTTGACAGTAATGTACTTAGAATCCTGAGATAATGCGAAAAAAGCAATAAAAATGTATTCCAACATAATTCCTAATCCAAACGTGCAAAGTGTCTAAAAATGCCTGTGATATTTAACACATGTGAGTTTTACTAGATACAGTTGATTTTCAATTGTTTGCAAATACAAAAATGAGGTTTTACTCAATATGACTGTATACTGTAACACTCTATATGACGGTTATTTAAACATAACTCCTACACCACACATGAAAAATGGCTAATAATGCCTGAAATAATCCATCTTTGGGATTTTTACTCGAAACATATGGTTTTTTAAATCTTGCAAATGCAAAAAGTAGTTTTTTACTCAATACGACTATAATAGTCGTACAATCCTGAGCTAATGCGAAAAAAGCAATAAAAATGTATTCAAACATAAATTCTAAACAACACATGCAAAATGGCTAATAATGCCTAGAGATATGTTTTTTTGTTAGTTGTACTAGAAAAATGATCTTTTGTAAGGTTTGCAAAGACACAAGTTAGTTTTTTTTATTCAATATAACACTGTAACTGTCATACTAAATATGAAAGGTTTATAATCATAACTCCAAAACCAAATATAAAATTTGTCTTAAAAAGCCTTTAATATTGAATTTATGTAAGTTTTACCAGAATCAGGTATTTTGGAAAGGTTCACAAATACAAATATTAGATTTTACTGGCCTCATATTGGTCACACTCAAAATGACAGTTTTTGAAACATAACTCCAAAAATACACATGCAAAATGTCTAATAATGCCTGAAAAAATGCATCTTCGAGAGTTTTCCTGAAAAAAAAAACATTTGGTAAGGTTTGCAAAAACAAAATTTGATTTGTTACTCAATTTGACAGTAATGTACTTAGAATCCTGAGATAATGCGAAAAAAGCAATAAAAATGTATTCCAACATAATTCCTAATCCAAACGTGCAAAATGTCTAAAAATGCCTGTGATATTTAATACATGTGAGTTTTACTAGATACAGTTGTTTTTCAATGGTTTGCAAATACAAAAATGAGGTTTTACTCAATATGACTGTATACTGTAACACTCAATATGACAGTTATTTAAACATAACTCCTACACCACACATGAAAAATAGCTAATAATGCCTGAAATAATGCATCTTTGGGAGTTTTACTCGAAACATATGCTTTTTTGTATCTTGCAAGTGAAAAAAGTAGTTTTTTACTCAATTTGACTATAATAGTCTTACAATCCTGAGATAATGCGAAAAAAGCAATACAATTGTATTCAAACATAACTTCTAAACAACACATGCAAAATGGCGAATATTGCCTAGAGATATGTTTTTTTGTTAGTTGTACTAGAAAAAACATATTTTGTAAGGTTTGCAAAGACACAAGTTAGTTTTTTTATTCAATATAACAGTGTAACTGTCATACTAAATATGAAAGGTTTATAATCATAACTCCAAAACGAAATATGAAATTTTTCTTAAAAAGCCTTTAATATTGAATTTATGTAAGTTTTAGCAAAATCAGGTATTTTGGAAAGGTTCACAAATACAAATATTAGATTTTACTGGCCTCATATTGGTCACACTCAAAATGACAGTTTTTGAAACATAACTCCAAAAATACAAATGCAACATGTCTAATAATGCCTGAAAAAATGCATCTTCGAGAGTTTTCCTGAAAAAAAACATTTGGTAAGGTTTGCAAAAACAAGATTTGATTTGGTACTCAATTTGACAGTAATGTACTTAGAATCCTGAGATAATGCGAAAAAAGCAATAAAAATGTATTCCAACATAATTCCTAATCCAAACGTGCAAAATGTCTAAAAATGCCTGTGATATTTAATACATGTGAGTTTTACTAGATACAGTTGTTTTTCAATGGTTTGCAAATACAAAAATGAGGTTTTACTCAATATGACTGTATACTGTAACACTCTATATGACAGTTATTTAAACATAACTCCTACACCACACATGAAAAATGGCTAATAATGCCTGAAATGATCCATCTTTGGGATTTTTACTCGAAACATATAATTTTTTAAATCTTGCAAATGCAAAAAGTAGTTTTTTACTCAATACGACTATAATAGTCGTACAATCCTGAGCTAATGCGAAAAAAGCAATAAAAATGTATTCAAACATAACTTCTAAACAACACATGCAAAATGGCTAATAATGCCTAGAGATATGTTTTTTTGTTAGTTGTACTAGAAAAATGATCTTTTGTAAGGTTTGCAAAGACACAAGTTAGTTTTTTTTATTCAATATAACACTGTAACTGTCATACTAAATATGAAAGGTTTATAATCATAACTCCAAAACCAAATATAAAATTTGTCTTAAAAAGCCTTTAATATTGAATTTATGTAAGTTTTTCCAGAATCAGTTATTTTGGAAAGGTTCACAAATACAAATATTAGATTTTACTGGCCTCATATAGGTCACACTCAAAATGACAGTTTTTGAAACATAACTCCAAAAATACACATGCAAAATGTCTAATAATGCCTGAAGAAATGTATCTTCGAGAGTTTTCCAGAAAAAAAACATTTGGTAAGGTTTGCAAAAACAAAATTTGATTTGTTACTCAATGTGACAGTAATGTACTTAGAATCCTGAGATAATGCGAAAAAAGCAATAAAAATGTATTCCAACATAATTCCTATTCCAAACGTGCAAAATGTCTAAAAATGCCTGCAATATTGAATACATGTGAGTTTTACTAGATACAGTTGTTTTTCAATGGTTTGCAAATACAAAAATGAGGTTTTACTCAATATGACTGTATACTGTAACACTCAATATGACAGTTATTTAAACATAACTCCTACACCACACATGAAAAATGGCTAATAATGCCTGAAATAATGCATCTTTGCGAGTTTTACTCGAAATATATGCTTTTTTAAATCTTGCAAATGCAAAAAGTAGTTTTTTACTCAATATGACTATAATAGTCTTAGAATCCTGAGATAATGCGAAAAAAGCAATGAAAATGTATTCAAACATAACTTCTAAACAACACATGCAAAATGGCTAATAATGCCCAGAGATATGTTTTTTTGTTATTTGTACTAGAAAAATTATCTTTTGTAAGGTTTGCAAAGACACAAGTTAGTTTTTTTTATTCAATATAACACTGTAACTGTCATACTAAATATGAAAGGTTCATAATCATAACTCCAAAACCAAATATGAAATGTGTCTTAAAAAGCCTTTAATATTGAATTTATGTAAGTTTTAGCAGAATCAGGTATTTTGGAAAGAATCACAAATACAAATATTAGATTTTACTGGCCTCATATTGGTCACACTCAAAATGACAGTTTTTGAAACATAACTCCAAAAATACACATGCAAAATGTCTAATAATGCCTGAAATAATGCATCTTCGAGAGTTTTCCTGAAAAAAAAAACATTTGTTAAGGTTTGCAAAAACAAAATTTGATTTGTTACTCAATTTGACAGTAATGTACTTAGAATCCTGAGATAATGCGAAAAAAGCAATAAAAATGTATTCTAACATAATTCCTAATCCAAACGTGCAAAATGTCTAAAAATGCCTGTGATATTGAATACATGTGAGTTTTACTAGATACAGTTGTTTTTCAATGGTTTGCAAATACAAAAATGAGGTTTTACTCAATATGACTGTATACTGTAACACTCTATATGACAGTTATTTAAACATAACTCCTACACCACACATGAAAAAAGGCTAATAATGCCTGAAATAATCCATCTTTGGGATTTTTACTCGAAACATATGTTTTTTTAAATCTTGCAAATGCAAAAAGTAGTTTTTTACTCAATACGACTATAATAGTCGTACAATCCTGAGCTAATGCGAAAAAAGCAATAAAAATGTATTGATACATAACTTCTAAACAACACATGCAAAATGGCTAATAATGCCTAGAGATATGTTTTTTTGTTAGTTGTACTAGAAAAATGATCTTTTGTAAGGTTTGCAAAGACACAAGTTAGTTTTTTTTATTCAATATAACAGTGTAACTGTCATACTAAATATGAAAGGTTTATAATCATAACTCCAAAACGAAATATGAAATTTGTCTTAAAAAGCCTTTAATATTGAATTTATGTAAGTTTTAGCAAAATCAGGTATTTTGGAAAGTTTCAAAAATACAAATATTAGATTTTACTGGCCTCATATTGGTCACACTCAAAATGACAGTTTTTGAAACATAACTCCAAAAATACACATGCAAAATGTCTAATAATGCCTGAAGAAATGCATCTTCGAGAGTTTTCCAGAAAAAAAACATTTGGTAAGGTTTGCAAAAACAAAATTTGATTTGTTACTCAATGTGACAGTAATGTACTTAGAATCCTGGGATAATGCGAAAAAAGCAATAAAAATGTATTCCAACATAATTCCTAATCCAAACGTGCAAAATGTCTAAAAATGCCTGCAATATTGAATACATGTGAGTTTTATTAGATACAGTTGTTTTTCAATGGTTTGCAAATACAAAAATGAGGTTTTACTCAATATGACTGTATACTGTAACACTCAATATGACAGTTATTTAAACATAACTCCTACACCACACATGAAAAATGGCTAATAATGCCTGAAATAATGTCTCTTTGCGAGTTTTACTCGAAATATATGCTTTTTTAAATCTTGCAAATGCAAAAAGTAGTTTTTTACTCAATATGACTATAATAGTCTTAGAATCCCGAGATAATGCGAAAAAAGCAATGAAAATGTATTCAAACATAACTTCTAAACAACACATGCAAAATGGCTAATAATGCCCAGAGATATGTTTTTTTGTTATTTGTACTAGAAAAATGATCTTTTGTAAGGTTTGCAAAGACACAAGTTAGTTTTTTTTATTCAATATAACACTGTAACTGTCATACTAAATATGAAAGGTTCATAATCATAACTCCAAAACCAAATATGAAATTTGTCTTAAAAAGCCTTTAATATTGAATTTATGTAAGTTTTAGCAGAATCAGGTATTTTGGAAAGAATCACAAATACAAATATTAGATTTTACTGGCCTCATATTGGTCACACTCAAAATGACAGTTTTTGAAACATAACTCCAAAAATACACATGCAAAATGTCTAATAATGCCTGAAAAAATGCATCTTCGAGAGTTTTCCTGAAAAAAAAAAACATTTGGTAAGGTTTGCAAAAACAAAATTTGATTTGTTACTCAATTTGACAGTAATGTACTTAGAATCCTGAGATAATGCGAAAAAAGCAATAAAAATGTATTCCAACATAATTCCTAATCCAAACGTGCAAAGTGTCTAAAAATGCCTGTGATATTTAACACATGTGAGTTTTACTAGATACAGTTGATTTTCAATTGTTTGCAAATACAAAAATGAGGTTTTACTCAATATGACTGTATACTGTAACACTCTATATGACAGTTATTTAAACATAACTCCTACACCACACATGAAAAATGGCTAATAATGCCTGAAATAATCCATCTTTGGGATTTTTACTCGAAACATATGGTTTTTTAAATCTTGCAAATGCAAAAAGTAGTTTTTTACTCAATACGACTATAATAGTCGTACAATCCTGAGCTAATGCGAAAAAAGCAATAAAAATGTATTGATACATAACTTCTAAACAACACATGCAAAATGGCTAATAATGCCTAGAGATATGTTTTTTTGTTAGTTGTACTAGAAAAATGATCTTTTGTAAGGTTTGCAAAGTCACAAGTTAGTTTTTTTTATTCAATATAACACTGTAACTGTCATACTAAATATGAAAGGTTTATAATCATAACTCCAAAACCAAATATAAAATTTGTCTTAAAAAGCCTTTAATATTGAATAATGTAAGTTTTACCAGAATCAGGTATTTTGGAAAGGTTCACAAATACAAATATTAGATTTTACTGGCCTCATATTGGTCACACTCAAAATGACAGTTTTTGAAACATAACTCCAAAAATACACATGCAAAATGTCTAATAATGCCTGAAAAAATGCATCTTCGAGAGTTTTCCTGAAAAAAAAAACATTTGGTAAGGTTTGCAAAAACAAAATTTGATTTGTTACTCAATTTGACAGTAATGTACTTAGAATCCTGAGATAATGCGAAAAAAGCAATAAAAATGTATTCCAACATAATTCCTAATCCAAACGTGCAAAATGTCTAAAAATGCCTGTGATATTTAATACATGTGAGTTTTACTAGATACAGTTGTTTTTCAATGGTTTGCAAATACAAAAATGAGGTTTTACTCAATATGACTGTATACTGTAACACTCAATATGACAGTTATTTAAACATAACTCCTACACCACACATGAAAAATAGCTAATAATGCCTGAAATAATGCATATTTGGGAGTTTTACTCGAAACATATGCTTTTTTGTATCTTGCAAGTGAAAAAAGTAGTTTTTTACTCAATTTGACTATAATAGTCTTACAATCCTGAGATAATGCGAAAAAAGCAATACAATTGTATTCAAACATAACTTCTAAACAACACATGCAAAATGGCTAATATTGCCTAGAGATATGTTTTTTTGTTAGTTGTACTAGAAAAAACATATTTTGTAAGGTTAGCAAAGACACAAGTTAGTTTTTTTATTCAATATAACAGTGTAACTGTCATACTAAATATGAAAGGTTTATAATCATAACTCCAAAACGAAATATGAAATTTTTCTTAAAAAGCCTTTAATATTGAATTTATGTAAGTTTTAGCAAAATCAGGTATTTTGGAAAGGTTCAAAAATACAAATATTAGATTTTACTGGCCTCATATTGGTCACACTCAAAATGACAGTTTTTGAAACATAACTCCAAAAATACACATGCAAAATGTCTAATAATGCCTGAAGAAATGCATCTTCGAGAGTTTTCCAGAAAAAAAACATTTGGTAAGGTTTGCAAAAACAAAATTTGATTTGTTACTCAATTTGACAG
Organism: Nerophis ophidion; assembly: GCF_033978795.1. Taxonomy (NCBI): domain Eukaryota; kingdom Metazoa; phylum Chordata; class Actinopteri; order Syngnathiformes; family Syngnathidae; genus Nerophis; species Nerophis ophidion. The sequence continues at coordinate 222,360 of NW_026907002.1, read as the reverse complement.
TAATGTACTTAGAATCCTGAGATAATGCGAAAAAAGCAATACAAATTATTCCAACATAATTCCTAATCCAAACGTGCAAAATGTCTAAAAATGCCTGTGATATTTAATACATGTGAGTTTTACTAGATACAGTTGTTTTTCAATGGTTTGCAAATACAAAAATGAGGTTTTACTCAATATGACTGTATACTGTAACACTCAATATGACAGTTATTTAAACATAACTCCTACACCACACATGAAAAATAGCTAATAATGCCTGAAATAATGCATCTTTGGGAGTTTTACTCGAAACATATGCTTTTTTGTATCTTGCAAGTGAAAAAAGTAGTTTTTTACTCAATTTGACTATAATAGTCTTACAATCCTGAGATAATGCGAAAAAAGCAATACAATTGTATTCAAACATAACTTCTAAACAACACATGCAAAATGGCTAATATTGCCTAGAGATATGTTTTTTTGTTAGTTGTACTAGAAAAAACATATTTTGTAAGGTTTGCAAAGACACAAGTTAGTTTTTTTATTCAATATAACAGTGTAACTGTCATACTAAATATGAAAGGTTTATAATCATAACTCCAAAACGAAATATGAAATTTGTCTTAAAAAGCCTGTAATATTGAATTTATGTAAGTTTTAGCAAAATCAGGTATTTTGGAAAGGTTCAAAAATACAAATATTAGATTTTACTGGCCTCATATTGGTCACACTCAAAATGACAGTTTTTGAAACATAACTCCAAAAATACACATGAACAATGTCTAATAATGCCTGAAGAAATGCATCTTCGAGAGTTTTCCAGAAAAAACAACATTTGGTAAGGTTTGCAAAAACAAAATTTGATTTGTTACTCAATTTGACAGTGATGTACTTAGAATCCTGAGATAATGCGAAAAAAGCAATAAAAATGTATTCCAACATAATTCCTAATCCAAACGTGCAAAATGTCTAAAAATGCCTGTGACATTGAATACATGTGAGTTTTACTAGATACAGTTGTTTTTCAATGGTTTGCAAATACAAAAATGAGGTTTTACTCAATATGACTGTATACTGTAACACTCAATATGACAGTTATTTAAACATAACTCCTACACCACACATGAAAAATGGCTAATAATGCCTGAAATAATGCATCTTTGGGAGTTTTACTCGAAACATATGCTTTTTTAAATCTTGCAAATGCAAAAAGTAGTTTTTTACTCAATATGACTATAATAGTCTTAGAATCCTGAGATAATGCGAAAAAAGCAATAAAAATGTATTCAAACATAACTTCTAAACAACAGATGCAAAATGGCTAATAATGCCCAGAGATATGTTTTTTTGTTAGTTGTACTAGAAAAATGAATTTTTGTAAGGTTTGCAAAGACACAAGTTAGTTTTTTTATTCAATATAACAGTGTAACTGTCATACTAAATATGAAAGGTTTATAATCATAACTCCAAAACCAGATATGAAATTTGTCTTAAAAAGCCTTTAATATTGAATTTATGTAAGTTTTACCAGAATCAGGTATTTTGGAAAGAATCACAAATACAAATATTAGATTTTACTGGCCTCATATTGGTCACACTCAAAATGACAGTTTTTGAGACATAACTCCAAAAATACACATGCAAATAGTCTAATAATGCCTGAAGAAATGCATCTTCGAGGGTTTTCCAGAAAAAAAAACATTTGGTAAGGTTTGCAAAAACAAAATTTGATTTGTTACTCAATTTGACAGTGATGTACTTAGAATCCTGAGATAATGCGAAAAAAGCAATACAAATGTATTCCAACATAATTCCTAATCCAAACGTGCCAAATGTCTAAAAATGCCTGTGATGTTGAATACATGTGAGTTTTACTAGATACAGTTGTTTTTCAATGGTTTGCAAATACAAAAATGAGGTTTTACTCAATGTGACTGTATACTGTAACACTCAATATGACAGTTATTTAAACATAACTCCTACACCACACATGAAAAATGGCTAATAATGCCTGAAATAATGCATCTTTGGGAGTTTTACTCGAAATATATCCTTTTTTAAATCTTGCAAATGCAAAAAGTTGTTTTTTACTCAATATGACTATAATAGTCTTAGAATCCTGAGATAATGCGAAAAAAGCAATAAAAATGTATTCAAACATAACTTCTAAACAACACATGCAAAATGGCTAATAATGCCCAGAGATATGTTTTTTTGTTAGTTGTACTAGAAAAATGAATTTTTGTAAGGTTTGCAAAGACACAAGTTAGTTTTTTTTATTCAATATAACAGTGTAACTGTCATACTAAATATGAAAGGTTTATAATCATAACTCCAAAACCAAATATGAAATGTGTCTTAAAAAGCCTTTAATATTGAATTTTTGTAAGTTTTACCAGAATCAGGTATTTTGGAAAGAATCACAAATACAAATATTAGATTTTACTGGCCTCATCTTGGTCACACTCAAAATGACAGTTTTTGAAACATAACTCCAAAAATACACATGCAAATAGTCTAATAATGCCTGAAGAAATGCATCTTCGAGGGTTTTCCAGAAAAAAAAACATTTGGTAAGGTTTGCAAAAACAAAATTTGATTTGTTACTCAATTTGACAGTGATGTACTTAGAATCCTGAGATAATGCGAAAAAAGCAATAAAAATGTATTCCAACATAATTCCTAATCCAAACGTGCCAAATGTCTAAAAATGCCTGTGATGTTGAATACATGTGAGTTTCACTAGATACAGTTGTTTTTCAATGGTTTGCAAATACAAAAATGAGGTTTTACTCAATCTGACTGTATACTGTAACACTCAATATGACAGTTATTTAAACATAACTCCTACACCACACATGAAAAATGGCTAATAATGCCTGAAATAATGCATCTTTGGGAGTTTTACTCGAAACATATGCTTTTTTAAATCTTGCAAATGCAAAAAGTAGTTTTTTACTCAATACGACTATAATAGTCTTACAATCCTGAGATAATGCGAAAAAAGCAATAAAAATGTATTCAAACATAACTTCTAAACAACACATGCAAAATGGCTAATAATGCCCAGAGATATGTTTTTTTGTTAGTTGTACTAGAAAAATGAATTTTTGTAAGGTTTGCAAAGACACAAGTTAGTTTTTTTATTCAATATAACAGTGTAACTGTCATACTAAATATGAAAGGTTTATAATCATAACTCCAAAACTAAATATGAAATTTGTCTTGAAAAGCCTTTAATATTGAATTTATGTAAGAGTTACCAGAATCAGGTATTTTGGAAAGAATCCCAAATACAAATATTAGATTTTACTGGCCTCATATTGGTCACACTCAAAATGACAGTTTTTGAAACATAACTCCAAAAATACACATGCAAATAGTCTAATAATGCCTGAAGAAATGCATCTTCGAGAGTTTTCCAGAAAAAAAACATTTGGTAAGGTTTGCAAAATTTGATTTGTTACTCAATTTGACAGTGATGTACTTAGAATCCTGAGATAATGCGAAAAAAGCAATAAAAATGTATTCCAACATAATTCCTAATCCAAACGTGCAAAATGTCTAAAAATGCCTGTGACATTGAATACATGTGAGTTTTACTAGATACAGTTGTTTTTCAATGGTTTGCAAATACAAAAATGAGGTTTTACTCAATATGACTGTATACTGTAACACTCAATATGACAGTTATTTAAACATAACTCCTACACCACACATGAAAAATGGCTAATAATGCCTGAAATAATGCATCTTTGGGAGTTTTACTCGAAACATATGCTTTTTTAAATCTTGCAAATGCAAAAAGGAGTGTTTTACTCAATATGACTATAATAGTCTTAGAATCCTGAGATAATGCGAAAAAAGCAATAAAAATGTATTCAAAAATAACTTCTAAACAACAGATGCAAAATGGCTAATAATGCCCAGAGATATGTTTTTTTGTTAGTTGTACTAGAAAAATGAATTTTTGTAAGGTTTGCAAAGACACAAGTTAGTTTTTTTATTCAATATAACAGTGTAACTGTCATTCTAAATATGAAAGGTTTATAATCATAACTCCAAAACCAGATATGAAATTTGTCTTAAAAAGCCTTTAATATTGAATTTATGTAAGTTTTACCAGAATCAGGTATTTTGGAAAGAATCACAAATACAAATATTAGATTTTACTGGCCTCATATTGGTCACACTCAAAATGACAGTTTTTGAGACATAACTCCAAAAATACACATGCAAATAGTCTAATAATGCCTGAAGAAATGCATCTTCGAGGGTTTTCCAGAAAAAAAAACATTTGGTAAGGTTTGCAAAAACAAAATTTGATTTGTTACTCAATTTGACAGTGATATACTTAGAATCCTGAGATAATGCGAAAAAAGCAATAAAAATGTATTCCAACATAATTCCTAATCCAAACGTGCCAAATGTCTAAAAATGCCTGTGATGTTGAATACATGTGAGTTTTACTAGATACAGTTGTTTTTCAATGGTTTGCAAATACAAAAATGAGGTTTTACTCAATGTGACTGTATACTGTAACACTCAATATGACAGTTATTTAAACATAACTCCTACACCACACATGAAAAATGGCTAATAATGCCTGAAATAATGCATCTTTGGGAGTTTTACTCGAAATATATCCTTTTTTAAATCTTGCAAATGCAAAAAGTAGTTTTTTACTCAATATGACTATAATAGTCTTAGAATCCTGAGATAATGCGAAAAAAGCAATAAAAATGTATTCAAACATAACTTCTAAACAACACATGCAAAATGGCTAATAATGCCCAGAGATATGTTTTTTTGTCAGTTGTACTAGAAAAATGAATTTTTGTAAGGTTTGCAAAGACACAAGTTAGTTTTTTTTATTCAATATAACAGTGTAACTGTCATACTAAATATGAAAGGTTTATAATCATAACTCCAAAACCAAATATGAAATTTGTCTTAAAAAACCTTTAATATTGAATTTATGTAAGTTTTACCAGAATCAGGTATTTTGGAAAGAATCACAAATACAAATATTAGATTTTACTGGCCTCATATTGGTCACACTCAAAATGACAGTTTTTGAGACATAACTCCAAAAATACACATGCAAATAGTCTAATAATGCCTGAAGAAATGCATCTTCGAGGGTTTTCCAGAAAAAAAAACATTTGGTAAGGTTTGCAAAAACAAAATTTGATTTGTTACTCAATTTGACAGTGATGTACTTAGAATCCTGAGATAATGCGAAAAAAGCAATAAAAATGTATTCCAACATAATTCCTAATCCAAACGTGCCAAATGTCTAAAAATGCCTGTGATGTTGAATACATGTGAGTTTTACTAGATACAGTTGTTTTTCAATGGTTTGCAAATACAAAAATGAGGTTTTACTCAATATGACTGTATACTGTAACACCCAATGTGACAGTTATTTAAACATAACTCCTACACCACACATGAAAAATGGCTAATAATGCCTGAAATAATGCATCTTTGGGAGTTTCACTCGAAACATATGCTTTTTTAAATCTTGCAAATGCAAAAAATAGTTTTTTACTCAATATGACTATAATAGTCTTAGAATCCTGAGATAATGCGAAAAAAACAATAAAAATGTATTCAAACATAACTTCTAAACAACACATGCAAAATGGCTAATAATGCCCAGAGATATGTTTTTTTGTTAGTTGTACAAGAAAAATGAATTTTTGTAAGGTTTGCAAAGACACAAGTTAGTTTTTTTATTCAATATAACAGTGTAACTGTCATACTAAATATGAAAGGTTTATAATCATAACTCCAAAACCAAATATGAAATTTGTCTTAAAAAGCCTTTAATATTGAATTTATGTAAGTTTTACCAGAATCAGGTATTTTGGAAAGAATCACAAATACAAATATTAGATTCTACTGGCCTCATATTGGTCACACTCAAAATGACAGTTTTTGAGACATAACTCCAAAAATACACATGCAAATAGTCTAATAATGCCTGAAGAAATGCATCTTCGAGGGTTTTCCAGAAAAAAAAACATTTGGTAAGGTTTGCAAAAACAAAATTTGATTTGTTACTCAATTTGACAGTGATGTACTTAGAATCCTGAGATAATGCGAAAAAAGCAATAAAAATGTATTCCAACATAATTCCTAATCCAAACGTGCCAAATGTCTAAAAATGCCTGTGATGTTGAATACATGTGAGTTTTACTAGATACAGTTGTTTTTCAATGGTTTGCAAATACAAAAATGAGGTTTTACTCAATGTGACTGTATACTGTAACACTCAATATGACAGTTATTTAAACATAACTCCTACACCACACATGAAAAATGGCTAATAATGCCTGAAATAATGCATCTTTGGGAGTTTTACTCGAAATATATCCTTTTTTAAATCTTGCAAATGCAAAAAGTAGTTTTTTACTCAATATGACTATAATAGTCTTAGAATCCTGAGATAATGCGAAAAAAGCAATAAAAATGTATTCAAACATAACTTCTAAACAACACATGCAAAATGGCTAATAATGCCCAGAGATATGTTTTTTTGTTAGTTGTACTAGAAAAATGAATTTTTGTAAGGTTTGCAAAGACACAAGTTAGTTTTTTTATTCAATATAACAGTGTAACTGTCATACTAAATATGAAAGGTTTATAATCATAACTCCAAAACCAAATATGAAATTTGTCTTAAAAAGCCTTTAATATTGAATTTATGTAAGTTTTACCAGAATCAGGTATTTTGGAAAGAATCACAAATACAAATATTAGATTTTACTGGCCTCATATTGGTCACACTCAAAATGACAGTTTTTGAGACATAACTCCAAAAATACACATGCAAATAGTCTAATAATGCCTGAAGAAATGCATCTTCGAGGGTTTTCCAGAAAAAAAAACATTTGGTAAGGTTTGCAAAAACAAAATTTGATTTGTTACTCAATTTGACAGTGATGTACTTAGAATCCTGAGATAATGCGAAAAAAGCAATAAAAATGTATTCCAACATAATTCCTAATCCAAACGTGCCAAATGTCTAAAAATGCCTGTGATGTTGTATACATGTGAGTTTTACTAGATACAGTTGTTTTTCAATGGTTTGCAAATACAAAAATGAGGTTTTACTCAATATGACTGTATACTGTAACACCCAATATGACAGTTATTTAAACATAACTCCTACACCACACATGAAAAATGGCTAATAATGCCTGAAATAATGCATCTTTGGGAGTTTTACTCGAAACATATGCTTTTTTAAATCTTGCAAATGCAAAAAGTAGTTTTTTACTCAATATGACTATAATAGTCTTAGAATCCTGAGATAATGCGAAAAAAGCAATAAAAATGTATTCAAACATAACTTCTAAACAACAGATGCAAAATGGCTAATAATGCCCAGAGATATGTTTTTTTGTTAGTTGTACTAGAAAAATGAATTTTTGTAAGGTTTGCAAAGATACAAGTTAGTTTTTTTATTCAATATAACAGTGTAACTGTCATACTAAATATGAAAGGTTTATAATCATAACTCCAAAACCAAATATGAAATTTGTCTTAAAAAGCCTTTAATATTGAATTTATGTAAGTTTTACCAGAATCAGGTATTTTGGAAAGAATCACAAATACAAATATTAGATTTTACTGGCCTCATATTGGTCACACTCAAAATGACAGTTTTTGAGACATAACTCCAAAAATACACATGCAAATAGTCTAATAATGCCTGAAGAAATGCATCTTCGAGCGTTTTCCAGAAAAAAAAACATTTGGTAAGGTTTGCAAAAACAAAATTTGATTTGTTACTCAATGTGACAGTAATGTACTTAGAATCCTGAGATAATGCGAAAAAAGCAATAAAAATGTATTCCAACATAATTCCTAATCCAAACGTGCAAAATGTCTAAAAATGCCTGCGATATTGAATACATGTGAGTTTTACTAGATACAGTTGTTTTTCAATGGTTTGCAAATACAAAAATGAGGTTTTACTCAATATGACTGTATACTGTAACACTCAATATGACAGTTATTTAAACATAACTCCTACACCACACATGAAAAATGGCTAATAATGCCTGAAATAATGCATCTTTGGGAGTTTTACTAGAAATATATGCTTTTTTAAATCTTGCAAATGCAAAAGGTAGTTTTTTACTCAATATGACTATAATAGTCTTAGAATCCTGAGATAATGCGAACAAAGCAATAAAAATGTATTTAAACATAACTTCTAAACAACACATGCAAAATGGCTAATAATGCCTAGAGATATGTTTTTGGTTAGTTGTACTAGAAAAATTATCTTTTGTAAGGTTTGCAAAGACACAAGTTAGTTTTTTTTATTCAATATAACACTGTAACTGTCATACTAAATATGAAAGGTTTATAATCATAACTCCAAAACCAAATATGAAATTTGTCTTAAAAAGCCTTTAATATTGAATTTATGTAAGTTTTACCAGAATCAGGTATTTTGGAAAGAATCACAAATACAAATATTAGAATTTACTGGCCTCATATTGGTCACACTCAAAATGACAGTTTTTGAGACATAACTCCAAAAATACACATGCAAATAGTCTAATAATGCCTGAAGAAATGCATCTTCGAGGGTTTTCCAGAAAAAAAAACATTTGGTAAGGTTTGCAAAAACAAAATTTGATTTGTTACTCAATTTGACAGTGATGTACTTAGAATCCTGAGATAATGCGAAAAAAGCAATAAAAATGTATTCAAACATAACTTCTAAACAACACATGCAAAATGGCTAATAATGCCCAGAGATATGTTTTTTTGTTAGTTGTACTAGAAAAATGAATTTTTGTAAGGTTTGCAAAGACACAAGTTAGTTTTTTTATTCAATATAACAGTGTAACTGTCATACTAAATATGAAAGGTTTATAATAATAACTCCAAAACTAAATATGAAATTTGTCTTGAAAAGCCTTTGATATTGAATTTATGTAAGAGTTACCAGAATCAGGTATTTTGGAAAGAATCCCAAATACAAATTTTAGATTTTACTGGCCTCATATTGGTCACACTCAAAATGACAGATTTTGAAACATAACTCCAAAAATACACATGCAAATAGTCTAATAATGCCTGAAGAAATGCATCTTCGAGAGTTTTCCAGAAAAAAACATTTGGTAAGGTTTGCAAAAACAAAATTTGATTTGTTACTCAATTTGACAGTGATGTACTTAGAATCCTGAGATAATGCGAAAAAAGCAATAAAAATGTATTCAAACATAACTTCTAAACAACACATGCAAAATGGCTAATAATGCCCAGAGATATGTTTTTTTGTTAGTTGTACTAGAAAAATGAATTTTTGTAAGGTTTGCAAAGACACAAGTTAGTTTTTTTATTCAATATAACAGTGTAACTGTCATACTAAATATGAAAGGTTTATAATCATAACTCCAAAACCAGATATGAAATTTGTCTTAAAAAGCCTTTAATATTGAATTTATGTAAGTTTTACCAGAATCAGGTATTTTGGAAAGAATCACAAATACAAATATTAGATTTTACTGGCCTCATATTGGTCACACTCAAAATGACAGTTTTTGAGACATAACTCCAAAAATACACATGCAAATAGTCTAATAATGCCTGAAGAAATGCATCTTCGAGGGTTTTCCAGAAAAAAAAACATTTGGTAAGGTTTGCAAAAACAAAATTTGATTTGTTACTCAATTTGACAGTGATGTACTTAGAATCCTGAGATAATGCGAAAAAAGCAATAAAAATGTATTCCAACATAATTCCTAATCCAAACGTGCCAAATGTCTAAAAATGCCTGTGATGTTGAATACATGTGAGTTTTACTAGATACAGTTGTTTTTCAATGGTTTGCAAATACAAAAATGAGGTTTTACTCAATGTGACTGTATACTGTAACACTCAATATGACAGTTATTTAAACATAACTCCTACACCACACATGAAAAATGGCTAATAATGCCTGAAATAATGCATCTTTGGGAGTTTTACTCGAAATATATCCTTTTTTAAATCTTGCAAATGCAAAAAGTAGTTTTTTACTCAATATGACTATAATAGTCTTAGAATCCTGAGATAATGCGAAAAAAGCAATAAAAATGTATTCAAACATAACTTCTAAACAACACATGCAAAATGGCTAATAATGCCCAGAGATATGTTTTTTTGTTAGTTGTACTAGAAAAATGAATTTTTGTAAGGTTTGCAAAGACACAAGTTAGTTTTTTTTATTCAATATAACAGTGTAACTGTCATACTAAATATGAAAGGTTTATAATCATAACTCCAAAACCAAATATGAAATTTGTCTTAAAAAGCCTTTAATATTGAATTTTTGTAAGTTTTACCAGAATCAGGTATTTTGGAAAGAATCACAAATACAAATATTAGATTTTACTGGCCTCATCTTGGTCACACTCAAAATGACAGTTTTTGAAACATAACTCCAAAAATACACATGCAAATAGTCTAATAATGCCTGAAGAAATGCATCTTCGAGGGTTTTCCAGAAAAAAAAACATTTGGTAAGGTTTGCAAAAACAAAATTTGATTTGTTACTCAATTTGACAGTGATGTACTTAGAATCCTGAGATAATGCGAAAAAAGCAATAAAAATGTATTCCAACATAATTCCTAATCCAAACGTGCCAAATGTCTAAAAATGCCTGTGATGTTGAATACATGTGAGTTTCACTAGATACAGTTGTTTTTCAATGGTTTGCAAATACAAAAATGAGGTTTTACTCAATCTGACTGTATACTGTAACACTCAATATGACAGTTATTTAAACATAACTCCTACACCACACATGAAAAATGGCTAATAATGCCTGAAATAATGCATCTTTGGGAGTTTTACTCGAAACATATGCTTTTTTAAATCTTGCAAATGCAAAAAGTAGTTTTTTACTCAATACGACTATAATAGTCTTACAATCCTGAGATAATGCGAAAAAAGCAATAAAAATGTATTCAAACATAACTTCTAAACAACACATGCAAAATGGCTAATAATGCCCAGAGATATGTTTTTTTGTTAGTTGTACTAGAAAAATGAATTTTTGTAAGGTTTGCAAAGACACAAGTTAGTTTTTTTATTCAATATAACAGTGTAACTGTCATACTAAATATGAAAGGTTTATAATCATAACTCCAAAACTAAATATGAAATTTGTCTTGAAAAGCCTTTAATATTGAATTTATGTAAGAGTTACCAGAATCAGGTATTTTGGAAAGAATCCCAAATACAAATATTAGATTTTACTGGCCTCATATTGGTCACACTCAAAATGACAGTTTTTGAAACATAACTCCAAAAATACACATGCAAATAGTCTAATAATGCCTGAAGAAATGCATCTTCGAGAGTTTTCCAGAAAAAAAACATTTGGTAAGGTTTGCAAAATTTGATTTGTTACTCAATTTGACAGTGATGTACTTAGAATCCTGAGATAATGCGAAAAAAGCAATAAAAATGTATTCCAACATAATTCCTAATCCAAACGTGCAAAATGTCTAAAAATGCCTGTGACATTGAATACATGTGAGTTTTACTAGATACAGTTGTTTTTCAATGGTTTGCAAATACAAAAATGAGGTTTTACTCAATATGACTGTATACTGTAACACTCAATATGACAGTTATTTAAACATAACTGCTACACCACACATGAAAAATGGCTAATAATGCCTGAAATAATGCATCTTTGGGAGTTTTACTCGAAACATATGCTTTTTTAAATCTTGCAAATGCAAAAAGTAGTGTTTTACTCAATATGACTATAATAGTCTTAGAATCCTGAGATAATGCGAAAAAAGCAATAAAAATGTATTCAAAAATAACTTCTAAACAACAGATGCAAAATGGCTAATAATGCCCAGAGATATGTTTTTTTGTTAGTTGTACTAGAAAAATGAATTTTTGTAAGGTTTGCAAAGACACAAGTTAGTTTTTTTATTCAATATAACAGTGTAACTGTCATTCTAAATATGAAAGGTTTATAATCATAACTCCAAAACCAGATATGAAATTTGTCTTAAAAAGCCTTTAATATTGAATTTATGTAAGTTTTACCAGAATCAGGTATTTTGGAAAGAATCACAAATACAAATATTAGATTTTACTGGCCTCATATTGGTCACACTCAAAATGACAGTTTTTGAGACATAACTCCAAAAATACACATGCAAATAGTCTAATAATGCCTGAAGAAATGCATCTTCGAGGGTTTTCCAGAAAAAAAAACATTTGGTAAGGTTTGCAAAAACAAAATTTGATTTGTTACTCAATTTGACAGTGATATACTTAGAATCCTGAGATAATGCGAAAAAAGCAATAAAAATGTATTCCAACATAATTCCTAATCCAAACGTGCCAAATGTCTAAAAATGCCTGTGATGTTGAATACATGTGAGTTTTACTAGATACAGTTGTTTTTCAATGGTTTGCAAATACAAAAATGAGGTTTTACTCAATGTGACTGTATACTGTAACACTCAATATGACAGTTATTTAAACATAACTCCTACACCACACATGAAAAATGGCTAATAATGCCTGAAATAATGCATCTTTGGGAGTTTTACTCGAAATATATCCTTTTTTAAATCTTGCAAATGCAAAAAGTAGTTTTTTACTCAATATGACTATAATAGTCTTAGAATCCTGAGATAATGCGAAAAAAGCAATAAAAATGTATTCAAACATAACTTCTAAACAACACATGCAAAATGGCTAATAATGCCCAGAGATATGTTTTTTTGTCAGTTGTACTAGAAAAATGAATTTTTGTAAGGTTTGCAAAGACACAAGTTAGTTTTTTTTATTCAATATAACAGTGTAACTGTCATACTAAATATGAAAGGTTTATAATCATAACTCCAAAACCAAATATGAAATTTGTCTTAAAAAGCCTTTAATATTGAATTTATGTAAGTTTTACCAGAATCAGGTATTTTGGAAAGAATCACAAATACAAATATTAGATTTTACTGGCCTCATATTGGTCACACTCAAAATGACAGTTTTTGAGACATAACTCCAAAAATACACATGCAAATAGTCTAATAATGCCTGAAGAAATGCATCTTCGAGGGTTTTCCAGAAAAAAAAACATTTGGTAAGGTTTGCAAAAACAAAATTTGATTTGTTACTCAATTTGACAGTGATGTACTTAGAATCCTGAGATAATGCGAAAAAAGCAATAAAAATGTATTCCAACATAATTCCTAATCCAAACGTGCCAAATGTCTAAAAATGCCTGTGATGTTGAATACATGTGAGTTTTACTAGATACAGTTGTTTTTCAATGGTTTGCAAATACAAAAATGAGGTTTTACTCAATATGACTGTATACTGTAACACCCAATGTGACAGTTATTTAAACATAACTCCTACACCACACATGAAAAATGGCTAATAATGCCTGAAATAATGCATCTTTGGGAGTTTCACTCGAAACATATGCTTTTTCAAATCTTGCAAATGCAAAAATTAGTTTTTTACTCAATATGACTATAATAGTCTTAGAATCCTGAGATAATGCGAAAAAAACAATAAAAATGTATTCAAACATAACTTCTAAACAACACATGCAAAATGGCTAATAATGCCCAGAGATATGTTTTTTTGTTAGTTGTACTAGAAAAATGAATTTTTGTAAGGTTTGCAAAGACACAAGTTAGTTTTTTTATTCAATATAACAGTGTAACTGTCATACTAAATATGAAAGGTTTATAATCATAACTCCAAAACCAAATATGAAATTTGTCTTAAAAAGCCTTTAATATTGAATTTATGTAAGTTTTACCAGAATCAGGTATTTTGGAAAGAATCACAAATACAAATATTAGATTCTACTGGCCTCATATTGGTCACACTCAAAATGACAGTTTTTGAGACATAACTCCAAAAATACACATGCAAATAGTCTAATAATGCCTGAAGAAATGCATCTTCGAGGGTTTTCCAGAAAAAAAAACATTTGGTAAGGTTTGCAAAAACAAAATTTGATTTGTTACTCAATTTGACAGTGATGTACTTAGAATCCTGAGATAATGCGAAAAAAGCAATAAAAATGTATTCCAACATAATTCCTAATCCAAACGTGCCAAATGTCTAAAAATGCCTGTGATGTTGAATACATGTGAGTTTTACTAGATACAGTTGTTTTTCAATGGTTTGCAAATACAAAAATGAGGTTTTACTCAATGTGACTGTATACTGTAACACTCAATATGACAGTTATTTAAACATAACTCCTACACCACACATGAAAAATGGCTAATAATGCCTGAAATAATGCATCTTTGGGAGTTTTACTCGAAATATATCCTTTTTTAAATCTTGCAAATGCAAAAAGTAGTTTTTTACTCAATATGACTATAATAGTCTTAGAATCCTGAGATAATGCGAAAAAAGCAATAAAAATGTATTCAAACATAACTTCTAAACAACACATGCAAAATGGCTAATAATGCCCAGAGATATGTTTTTTTGTTAGTTGTACTAGAAAAATGAATTTTTGTAAGGTTTGCAAAGACACAAGTTAATTTTTTTATTCAATATAACAGTGTAACTGTCATACTAAATATGAAAGGTTTATAATCATAACTCCAAAACCAAATATGAAATTTGTCTTAAAAAGCCTTTAATATTGAATTTATGTAAGTTTTACCAGAATCAGGTATTTTGGAAAGAATCACAAATACAAATATTAGATTTTACTGGCCTCATATTGGTCACACTCAAAATGACAGTTTTTGAGACATAACTCCAAAAATACACATGCAAATAGTCTAATAATGCCTGAAGAAATGCATCTTCGAGGGTTTTCCAGAAAAAAAAACATTTGGTAAGGTTTGCAAAAACAAAATTTGATTTGTTACTCAATTTGACAGTGATATACTTAGAATCCTGAGATAATGCGAAAAAAGCAATAAAAATGTATTCCAACATAATTCCTAATCCAAACGTGCCAAATGTCTAAAAATGCCTGTGATGTTGAATACATGTGAGTTTTACTAGATACAGTTGTTTTTCAATGGTTTGCAAATACAAAAATGAGGTTTTACTCAATGTGACTGTATACTGTAACACTCAATATGACAGTTATTTAAACATAACTCCTACACCACACATGAAAAATGGCTAATAATGCCTGAAATAATGCATCTTTGGGAGTTTTACTCGAAATATATCCTTTTTTAAATCTTGCAAATGCAAAAAGTAGTTTTTTACTCAATATGACTATAATAGTCTTAGAATCCTGAGATAATGCGAAAAAAGCAATAAAAATGTATTCAAACATAACTTCTAAACAACACATGCAAAATGGCTAATAATGCCCAGAGATATGTTTTTTTGTCAGTTGTACTAGAAAAATGAATTTTTGTAAGGTTTGCAAAGACACAAGTTAGTTTTTTTTATTCAATATAACAGTGTAACTGTCATACTAAATATGAAAGGTTTATAATCATAACTCCAAAACCAAATATGAAATTTGTCTTAAAAAGCCTTTAATATTGAATTTATGTAAGTTTTACCAGAATCAGGTATTTTGGAAAGAATCACAAATACAAATATTAGATTTTACTGGCCTCATATTGGTCACACTCAAAATGACAGTTTTTGAGACATAACTCCAAAAATACACATGCAAATAGTCTAATAATGCCTGAAGAAATGCATCTTCGAGGGTTTTCCAGAAAAAAAAACATTTGGTAAGGTTTGCAAAAACAAAATTTGATTTGTTACTCAATTTGACAGTGATGTACTTAGAATCCTGAGATAATGCGAAAAAAGCAATAAAAATGTATTCCAACATAATTCCTAATCCAAACGTGCCAAATGTCTAAAAATGCCTGTGATGTTGAATACATGTGAGTTTTACTAGATACAGTTGTTTTTCAATGGTTTGCAAATACAAAAATGAGGTTTTACTCAATATGACTGTATACTGTAACACCCAATGTGACAGTTATTTAAACATAACTCCTACACCACACATGAAAAATGGCTAATAATGCCTGAAATAATGCATCTTTGGGAGTTTCACTCGAAACATATGCTTTTTCAAATCTTGCAAATGCAAAAATTAGTTTTTTACTCAATATGACTATAATAGTCTTAGAATCCTGAGATAATGCGAAAAAAACAATAAAAATGTATTCAAACATAACTTCTAAACAACACATGCAAAATGGCTAATAATGCCCAGAGATATGTTTTTTTGTTAGTTGTACTAGAAAAATGAATTTTTGTAAGGTTTGCAAAGACACAAGTTAGTTTTTTTATTCAATATAACAGTGTAACTGTCATACTAAATATGAAAGGTTTATAATCATAACTCCAAAACCAAATATGAAATTTGTCTTAAAAAGCCTTTAATATTGAATTTATGTAAGTTTTACCAGAATCAGGTATTTTGGAAAGAATCACAAATACAAATATTAGATTCTACTGGCCTCATATTGGTCACACTCAAAATGACAGTTTTTGAGACATAACTCCAAAAATACACATGCAAATAGTCTAATAATGCCTGAAGAAATGCATCTTCGAGGGTTTTCCAGAAAAAAAAACATTTGGTAAGGTTTGCAAAAACAAAATTTGATTTGTTACTCAATTTGACAGTGATGTACTTAGAATCCTGAGATAATGCGAAAAAAGCAATAAAAATGTATTCCAACATAATTCCTAATCCAAACGTGCCAAATGTCTAAAAATGCCTGTGATGTTGAATACATGTGAGTTTTACTAGATACAGTTGTTTTTCAATGGTTTGCAAATACAAAAATGAGGTTTTACTCAATGTGACTGTATACTGTAACACTCAATATGACAGTTATTTAAACATAACTCCTACACCACACATGAAAAATGGCTAATAATGCCTGAAATAATGCATCTTTGGGAGTTTTACTCGAAATATATCCTTTTTTAAATCTTGCAAATGCAAAAAGTAGTTTTTTACTCAATATGACTATAATAGTCTTAGAATCCTGAGATAATGCGAAAAAAGCAATAAAAATGTATTCAAACATAACTTCTAAACAACACATGCAAAATGGCTAATAATGCCCAGAGATATGTTTTTTTGTTAGTTGTACTAGAAAAATGAATTTTTGTAAGGTTTGCAAAGACACAAGTTAGTTTTTTTATTCAATATAACAGTGTAACTGTCATACTAAATATGAAAGGTTTATAATCATAACTCCAAAACCAAATATGAAATTTGTCTTAAAAAGCCTTTAATATTGAATTTATGTAAGTTTTACCAGAATCAGGTATTTTGGAAAGAATCACAAATACAAATATTAGATTTTACTGGCCTCATATTGGTCACACTCAAAATGACAGTTTTTGAGACATAACTCCAAAAATACACATGCAAATAGTCTAATAATGCCTGAAGAAATGCATCTTCGAGGGTTTTCCAGAAAAAAAAACATTTGGTAAGGTTTGCAAAAACAAAATTTGATTTGTTACTCAATTTGACAGTGATGTACTTAGAATCCTGAGATAATGCGAAAAAAGCAATAAAAATGTATTCAAACATAACTTCTAAACAACACATGCAAAATGGCTAATAATGCCCAGAGATATGTTTTTTTGTTAGTTGTACTAGAAAAATGAATTTTTGTAAGGTTTGCAAAGACACAAGTTAGTTTTTTTATTCAATATAACAGTGTAACTGTCATACTAAATATGAAAGGTTTATAATAATAACTCCAAAACTAAATATGAAATTTGTCTTGAAAAGCCTTTGATATTGAATTTATGTAAGAGTTACCAGAATCAGGTATTTTGGAAAGAATCCCAAATACAAATTTTAGATTTTACTGGCCTCATATTGGTCACACTCAAAATGACAGATTTTGAAACATAACTCCAAAAATACACATGCAAATAGTCTAATAATGCCTGAAGAAATGCATCTTCGAGAGTTTTCCAGAAAAAAACATTTGGTAAGGTTTGCAAAAACAAAATTTGATTTGTTACTCAATTTGACAGTGATGTACTTAGAATCCTGAGATAATGCGAAAAAAGCAATAAAAATGTATTCCAACATAATTCCTAATCCAAACGTGCAAAATGTCTAAAAATGCCTGTGACATTGAATACATGTGAGTTTTACTAGATACAGTTGTTTTTCAATGGTTTGCAAATACAAAAATGAGGTTTTACTCAATATGACTGTATACTGTAACACCCAATATGACAGTTATTTAAACATAACTCCTACACCACACATGAAAAATGGCTAATAATGCCTGAAATAATGCATCTTTGGGAGTTTTACTCGAAATATATGCTTTTTTAAATCTTGCAAATGCAAAAAGTAGTTTTTTACTCAATACGACTATAATAGTCTTACACTCCTGAGATAATGCGAAAAAAGCAATAAAAATGTATTCAAACATAACTTCTAAACAACACATGCAAAATGGCTAATAATGCCCAGAGATATGTTTTTTTGTTAGTTGTACTAGAAAAAAGAATTTTTGTAAGGTTTGCAAAGACACAAGTTAGTTTTTTTATTCAATATAACAGTGTAACTGTCATACTAAATATGAAAGGTTTATAATCATAACTCCAAAACCAAATATGGAATTTGTCTTAAAAAGCCTTTAATATTTAATTTATGTAAGTTTTACCAGAATCAGGTATTTTGGAAAGAATCACAAATACAAATATTAGATTTTACTGGCCTCATATTGGTCACACTCAAAATGACAGTTTTTGAAACATAACTCCAAAAATACACATGCAAAATGTCTAATAATGCCTGAAGAAATGCATCTTCGAGGGTTTTCCAGAAAAAAAAACATTTGGTAAGGTTTGCAAAAACAAAATTTGATTTGTTACTCAATTCGACAGTGATGTACTTAGAATCCTGAGATAATGCGAAAAAAGCAATAAAAATGTATTCCAACATAATTCCTAATCCAAACGTGCCAAATGTCTAAAAATGCCTGTGATGTTGAATACATGTGAGTTTTACTAGATACAGTTGTTTTTCAATGGTTTGCAAATACAAAAATGAGGTTTTACTCAATATGACTGTATACTGTAACACTCAATATGACAGTTATTTAAACATAACTCCTACACCACACATGAAAAATAGCTAATAATGCCTGAAATAATGCATCTTTTGGAGTTTTACTCGAGACATATGCTTTTTTAAATCTTGCAAATGCAAAAAGTAGTTTTTTACTCAATATGACTATAATAGTCTTAGAATCCCGAGATAATGCGAAAAAAGCAATGAAAATGTATTCAAACATAACTTCTAAACAACACATGCAAAATGGCTAATAATGCCCAGAGATATGTTTTTTTGTTATTTGTACTAGAAAAATGATCTTTTGTAAGGTTTGCAAAGACACAAGTTAGTTTTTTTTATTCAATATAACACTGTAACTGTCATACTAAATATGAAAGGTTCATAATCATAACTCCAAAACCAAATATGAAATTTGTCTTAAAAAGCCTTTAATATTGAATTTATGTAAGTTTTAGCAGAATCAGGTATTTTGGAAAGAATCACAAATACAAATATTAGATTTTACTGGCCTCATATTGGTCACACTCAAAATGACAGTTTTTGAAACATAACTCCAAAAATACACATGCAAAATGTCTAATAATGCCTGAAAAAATGCATCTTCGAGAGTTTTCCTGAAAAAAAAAACATTTGGTAAGGTTTGCAAAAACAAAATTTGATTTGTTACTCAATTTGACAGTAATGTACTTAGAATCCTGAGATAATGCGAAAAAAGCAATAAAAATGTATTCCAACATAATTCCTAATCCAAACGTGCAAAATGTCTAAAAATGCCTGTGATATTTAACACATGTGAGTTTTACTAGATACAGTTGTTTTTCAATTGTTTGCAAATACAAAAATGAGGTTTTACTCTATATGACTGTATACTGTAACACTCTATATGACAGTTATTTAAACATAACTCCTACACCACACATGAAAAATGGCTAATAATGCCTGAAATAATCCATCTTTGGGATTTTTACTCGAAATATATGCTTTTTTAAATCTTGCAAATGCAAAAATTAGTTTTTTACTCAATACGACTATAATAGTCGTACAATCCTGAGCTAATGCGAAAAAAGCAATGAAAATGTATTGATACATAACTTCTAAACAACACATGCAAAATGGCTAATAATGCCTAGAGATATGTTTTTTGTTAGTTGTACTAGAAAAATGATCTTTTGTAAGGTTTGCAAAGACACAAGTTAGTTTTTTTTACTCAATATAACACTGTAACTGTCATACTAAATATGAAAGGTTTATAATCATAACTCCAAAACCAAATATACAATTTGTCTTAAAAAGCCTTTAATATTGAATTTATGTAAGTTTTACCAGAATCAGGTATTTTGGAAAGGTTCACAAATACAAATATTAGATTTTACTGGCCTCATATTGGTCACACTCAAAATGACAGTTTTTGAAACATAACTCCAAAAAAACACATGCAAAATGTCTAATAATGCCTGAAGAAATGCATCTTCGAGAGTTCTCCAGAAAAAAAACATTTGGTAAGGTTTGCAAAAACAAAATTTGATTTGTTACTCAATTTGACAGTAATGGACTTAGAATCCTGAGATAATGCGAAAAAAGCAATAAAAATGTATTCCAACATAATTCTAAATCCAAACGTGCAAAATGTCTAAAAATGCCTGTGATGTTGAATACATGTGAGTATCACTAGATACAGATGTTTTTCTATGGTTTGCAAATACAAAAATGAGGTTTTACTCAATATGACTGTATACTGTAACACTCAATATGACAGTTATTTAAACATAACTCCTACACCACACATGAAAAATAGCTAATAATGCCTGAAATAATGCATCTTTGGGAGTTTTACTCGAAACATATGCTTTTTTGTATCTTGCAAGTGAAAAAAGTAGTTTTTTACTCAATTTGACTATAATAGTCTTACAATCCTGAGATAATGCGAAAAAAGCAATAAAAATGTATTCAAACATAACTTCTAAACAACACATGCAAAATGGCTAATAATGCCCAGAGATATGTTTTTTTGTTAGTTGTACTAGAAAAATGATCGTTTGTAAGGTTTGCAAAGACACAAGTTAGTTTTTTTTATTCAATATAACACTGTAACTGTCATACTAAATATGAAAGGTTTATAATCATAACTCCAAAACCAAATATGAAATTTGTCTTAAAAAGCCTTTAATATTGAATTTATGTAAGTTTTAGCAAAATCAGGTATTTTGGAAAGGTTCAAAAATACAAATATTAGATTTTACTGGCCTCATCTTGGTCACACTCAAAATGACAGTTTTTGAAACATAACTCCAAAAATACACATGCAAAATGTATAATAATGCCTGAAGAAATGCATCTTCGAGAGTTTTCCAGAAAAAAAACATTTGGTAAGGTTTGCAAAAACAAAATTTGATTTGTTACTCAATTTGACAGTAATGTACTTAGAATCCTGAGATAATGCGAAAAAAGCAATAAAAATTATTCCAACATAATTCCTAATCCAAACGTGCAAAATGTCTAAAAATGCCTGTGATATTGAATACATGTGAGTTTTACTAGATACAGTTTTTTTTCAATGGTTTGCAAATACTACAATGAGGTTTTACTCAATATGACTGTATACTGTAACACTCAATATGACAGTTATTTAAACATAACTCCTACACCACACATGAAAAATTGCCAATAATGCCTGAAATAATTCATCTTTGGGAGTTTTACTAGAAACATATGCTATTTTATATCTTGCAAATGCAAAAAGTAGTTTTTTACTCAATATGACTATAATAGTCTTAGAATCCTGAGATAATGCGAAAAAAGCAATGAAAATGTATTCAAACATAACTTCTAAACAACACATGCAAAATGGCTAATAATGCCTAGAGATATGCTTTTTTGTTAGTTGTACTAGAAGAATGATCTTTTGTAAGGTTTGCAAAGACACAAGTTAGTTTTTTTATTCAATATAACAGTGTAACTGTCATACTAAATATGAAAGGTTTATAATCATAACTCCAAAACCAAATATGAAATTTGTCTTAAAAAGCCTTTAATATTGAATTTATGTAAGTTTTAGCAGAATCAGGTATTTTGGAAAGAATCACAAATACAAATATTAGATTTTACTGGCCTCATATTGGTCACACTCAAAATGACAGTTGTTGAAACATAACTCCAAAAATACACATGCAAAATGTCTAATAATGCCTGAAGAAATGCATCTTCGAGAGTTTTCCAGAAAAAACACATTTGGTAAGGTTTGCAAAAACAAAATTTGATTTGTTACTCAATTTGACAGTAATGTACTTAGAATCCTGAGATAATTCGAAAAAAGCAATAAAAATTATTCCAACATAATTCCTAATCCAAACGTGCAAAATGTCTAAAAATGCCTGTGATATTGAATACATGTGAGTTTTACTAGATACAGTTGTTTTTCAATGGTTTGCAAATACAAAAATGAGGTTTTACTCAATATGACTGTATACTGTAACACTCTATATGACAGTTATTTAAACATAACTCCTACACCACACATGAAAAATGGCTAATAATGCCTGAAATAATCCATCTTTGGGAGTTTTACTCGAAATATATGCTTTTTTAAATCTTGCAAATGCAAAAAGTAGTTTTTTACTCAATACGACTATAATAGTCGTACAATCCTGAGATAATGCGAAAAAAGCGATAAAAATTTATTGATACATAACTTCTAAACAACACATGCAAAATGGCTAATAATGCCTCGAGATGTTTTTTGGTAGTTGTACTAGAAAAATGATCTTTTGTAAGGTTTGCAAAGACACAAGTTAGTTTTTTTTATTCAATATAACACTGTAACTGTCATACTAAATATGAAAGGTTTATAATCATAACTCCAAAACCAAATATAAAATTTGTCTTAAAAAGCCTTTAATATTGAATTTATGTAAGTTTTAGCAGAATCAGGTATTTTGGAAAGGTTCACAAATACAAATATTAGATTTTACTGGCCTCATATTGGTCACACTCAAAATGACAGTTTTTGAAACATAACTCCAAAAATACACATGCAAAATGTCTAATAATAACTGAAGAAATGCATCTTCGAGAGTTCTCCAGAAAAAAAACATTTGGTAAGGTTTGCAAAAACAAAATTTGATTTGTTACTCAATTTGACAGTAATGTACTTAGAATCCTGAGATAATGCGAAAAAAGCAATAAAAATGTATTCCAACATAATTCTAAATCCAAACGTGCAAAATGTCTAAAAATGCCTGTGATATTGAATACATGTGAGTAATACTAGATACAGATTTTTTTCTATGGTTTGCAAATACAAAAATGAGGTTTTACTCAATATGACTGTATACTGTAACACTCAATATGACAGTTATTTAAACATAACTCCTACACCACACATGAAAAATAGCTAATAATGCCTGAAATAATGCATCTTTTGGAGTTTTACTCGAGACATATGGTTTTTTGTATCTTGCAAGTGAAAAAAGTAGTTTTTCACTCAATTTGACTATAATAGTCTTACAATCCTGAGATAATGCGAAAAAAGAAATACAATTGTATTCAAACATAACTTCTAAACAACACATGAAAAATGGCTAATAATTCCTAGAGATATGTTTTTTGTTAGTTGTACAAAAAATATATATTTTGTAAGGTTTGCAAAGACACAAGTTAGTTTTTTTATTCAATTTAACAGTGTAACTGTCATACTAAATATGAAAGGTTTATAATCATAACTCCAAAACCAAATATGAAATTTGTCTTAAAAAGCCTTTAATATTGAATTTATGTAAGTTTTAGCAAAATCAGGTATTTTGGAAAGGTTCAAAAATACAAATATTAGATTTTACTGGCCTCATATTGGTCACACTCAAAATTACAGTTTTTGAAACATAACTCCAAAAATACACATGCAAAATGTCTAATAATAACTGAAGAAATGCATCTTCGAGAGTTCTCCAGAAAAAAAACATTTGGTAAGGTTTGCAAAAACAAAATTTGATTTGTTACTCAATTTGACAGTAATGTACTTAGAATCCTGAGATAATGCGAAAAAAGCAATAAAAATGTATTCCAACATAATTCTAAATCAGAACGTGCAAAATGTCTAAAAATGCATGTGATATTGAATATTGGTGAGTATTACTAGATACAGATGTTTTTCTATGGTTTGCAAATACAAAAATTAGGTTTTACTCAATATGACTGTATACTGTAACACTCAATATGACAGTTATTTAAACATAACTCCTACACCACACATGAAAATGGCTAATAATGCCTGAAATAATGCATCTTTGGGAGTTTTACTCGAAACATATGCTTTTTTAAATCTTGCAAATGCAAAAAGTAGTTTTTTTTGTCTTAAAAAGCCTTTAATATTGAATTTATGTAAGTTTTACCAGAATCAGGTATTTTGGAAAGAATCACAAATACAAATATTAGATTTTACTGGCCTCATATAGGTCACACTCAAAATGACAGTTTTTGAAACATAACTCCAAAAATACACATGCAAAATGTCTAATAATGCCTGAAGAAATGCATCTTCGAGAGTTTTCCTGAAAAAAAAAAACATTTGGTAAGGTTTGCAAAAACAAAATTTGATTTGTTACTCAATTTGACAGTAATGTACTTAGAATCCTGAGATAATGCGAAAAAAGCAATACAAATGTATTCCAACATAATTCCTAATCCAAACGTGCAAAATGTCTAAAAATGCCTGTGATATTGAATACATGTGAGTTTTACTAGATACAGTTGTTTTTCAATGGTTTGCAAATACAAAAATGAGGTTTTACTCAATATGACTGTATACTGTAACACTCAATATGACATTTATTTAAACATAACTCCTACACCACACATGAAAAATGGCTAATAATGCCTGAAATAATGCATCTTTGGGACTTTTACTCGAAACATATGTTTTTTTAAATCTTGCAAATGCAAAAAGTATTTTTTACTCAATACGACTATAATAGTCTTACAATCCTGAGATAATGCGAAAAAAGCAATAAAAATGTATTCAAACATAACTTCTAAACAACACATGCAAAATGGCTAATAATGCCCAGAGATATGTTTTTTTGTTAGTTGTACTAGAAAACTGAATTTTTGTAAGGTTTGCAAAGACAAAAGTTAGTTTTTTTATTCAATATAACAGTGTAACTGTCATACTAAATATAAAAGGTTTATAATCATAACTCCAAAACCAAATATGAAATTTGTCTTAAAAAGCCTTTAATATTGAATTTATGTAAGTTTTACCAGAATCAGGTATTTTGGAAGGAATCACAAATACAAATATTAGATTTTACTGGCCTCATATAGGTCACACTCAAAATGACAGTTTTTGAAATATAACTCCAAAAATACACATGCAAAATGTCTAATAATGCCTGAAGAAATGCATCTTCGAGAGTTTTCATGAAAAAAAAAAACATTTGGTAAGGTTTGCAAAAAAAAATTTGATTTGTTACTCAATTTGACAGTAATGTACTTAGAATCCTGAGATAATGCGAAAAATGCAATACAAATGTAATCCAACATAATTCCTAATCCAAACGTGCAAAATGTCTAAAAATGCCTGTGATATTGAATACATGTGAGTTTTACTAGATACAGTTGTTTTTCAATGGTTTGCAAATACAAAAATGAGGTTTTACTCAATATGACTGTATACTGTAACACCCAATATGACAGTTATTTAAACATAACTCCTACACCACACATGAAAAATGGCTAATAATGCCTGAAATAATGCATATTTGGGACTTTTACTCGAAACATATGTTTTTTAAATCTTGCAAATGCAAAAAGTAGTTTTTTACTCAATACGACTATAATAGTCTTACACTCCTGAGATAATGCGAAAAAAGCAATAAAAATGTATTCAAACATAACTTCTAAACAACACATGCAAAATGGCTAATAATGCCCAGAGATATGTTTTTTTGTTAGTTGTACTAGAAAAAAGAATTTTTGTAAGGTTTGCAAAGACACAAGTTAGTTTTTTTATTCAATATAACAGTGTAACTGTCATACTAAATATGAAAGGTTTATAATCATAACTCCAAAACCAAATATGGAATTTGTCTTAAAAAGCCTTTAATATTTAATTTATGTAAGTTTTACCAGAATCAGGTATTTTGGAAAGAATCACAAATACAAATATTAGATTTTACTGGCCTCATATTGGTCACACTCAAAATGACAGTTTTTGAAACATAACTCCAAAAATACACATGCAAAATGTCTAATAATGCCTGAAGAAATGCATCTTCGAGGGTTTTCCAGAAAAAAAAACATTTGGTAAGGTTTGCAAAAACAAAATTTGATTTGTTACTCAATTCGACAGTGATGTACTTAGAATCCTGAGATAATGCGAAAAAAGCAATAAAAATGTATTCCAACATAATTCCTAATCCAAACGTGCCAAATGTCTAAAAATGCCTGTGATGTTGAATACATGTGAGTTTTACTAGATACAGTTGTTTTTCAATGGTTTGCAAATACAAAAATGAGGTTTTACTCAATATGACTGTATACTGTAACACTCAATATGACAGTTATTTAAACATAACTCCTACACCACACATGAAAAATAGCTAATAATGCCTGAAATAATGCATCTTTTGGAGTTTTACTCGAGACATATGCTTTTTTAAATCTTGCAAATGCAAAAAGTAGTTTTTTACTCAATATGACTATAATAGTCTTAGAATCCCGAGATAATGCGAAAAAAGCAATGAAAATGTATTCAAACATAACTTCTAAACAACACATGCAAAATGGCTAATAATGCCCAGAGATATGTTTTTTTGTTATTTGTACTAGAAAAATGATCTTTTGTAAGGTTTGCAAAGACACAAGTTAGTTTTTTTTATTCAATATAACACTGTAACTGTCATACTAAATATGAAAGGTTCATAATCATAACTCCAAAACCAAATATGAAATTTGTCTTAAAAAGCCTTTAATATTGAATTTATGTAAGTTTTAGCAGAATCAGGTATTTTGGAAAGAATCACAAATACAAATATTAGATTTTACTGGCCTCATATTGGTCACACTCAAAATGACAGTTTTTGAAACATAACTCCAAAAATACACATGCAAAATGTCTAATAATGCCTGAAAAAATGCATCTTCGAGAGTTTTCCTGAAAAAAAAAACATTTGGTAAGGTTTGCAAAAACAAAATTTGATTTGTTACTCAATTTGACAGTAATGGACTTAGAATCCTGAGATAATGCGAAAAAAGCAATAAAAATGTATTCCAACATAATTCTAAATCCAAACGTGCAAAATGTCTAAAAATGCCTGTGATGTTGAATACATGTGAGTATCACTAGATACAGATGTTTTTCTATGGTTTGCAAATACAAAAATGAGGTTTTACTCAATATGACTGTATACTGTAACACTCAATATGACAGTTATTTAAACATAACTCCTACACCACACATGAAAAATAGCTAATAATGCCTGAAATAATGCATCTTTGGGAGTTTTACTCGAAACATATGCTTTTTTGTATCTTGCAAGTGAAAAAAGTAGTTTTTTACTCAATTTGACTATAATAGTCTTACAATCCTGAGATAATGCGAAAAAAGCAATAAAAATGTATTCAAACATAACTTCTAAACAACACATGCAAAATGGCTAATAATGCCCAGAGATATGTTTTTTTGTTAGTTGTACTAGAAAAATGATCGTTTGTAAGGTTTGCAAAGACACAAGTTAGTTTTTTTTATTCAATATAACACTGTAACTGTCATACTAAATATGAAAGGTTTATAATCATAACTCCAAAACCAAATATGAAATTTGTCTTAAAAAGCCTTTAATATTGAATTTATGTAAGTTTTAGCAAAATCAGGTATTTTGGAAAGGTTCAAAAATACAAATATTAGATTTTACTGGCCTCATCTTGGTCACACTCAAAATGACAGTTTTTGAAACATAACTCCAAAAATACACATGCAAAATGTATAATAATGCCTGAAGAAATGCATCTTCGAGAGTTTTCCAGAAAAAAAACATTTGGTAAGGTTTGCAAAAACAAAATTTGATTTGTTACTCAATTTGACAGTAATGTACTTAGAATCCTGAGATAATGCGAAAAAAGCAATAAAAATTATTCCAACATAATTCCTAATCCAAACGTGCAAAATGTCTAAAAATGCCTGTGATATTGAATACATGTGAGTTTTACTAGATACAGTTTTTTTTCAATGGTTTGCAAATACTACAATGAGGTTTTACTCAATATGACTGTATACTGTAACACTCAATATGACAGTTATTTAAACATAACTCCTACACCACACATGAAAAATTGCCAATAATGCCTGAAATAATTCATCTTTGGGAGTTTTACTAGAAACATATGCTATTTTATATCTTGCAAATGCAAAAAGTAGTTTTTTACTCAATATGACTATAATAGTCTTAGAATCCTGAGATAATGCGAAAAAAGCAATGAAAATGTATTCAAACATAACTTCTAAACAACACATGCAAAATGGCTAATAATGCCTAGAGATATGCTTTTTTGTTAGTTGTACTAGAAGAATGATCTTTTGTAAGGTTTGCAAAGACACAAGTTAGTTTTTTTATTCAATATAACAGTGTAACTGTCATACTAAATATGAAAGGTTTATAATCATAACTCCAAAACCAAATATGAAATTTGTCTTAAAAAGCCTTTAATATTGAATTTATGTAAGTTTTAGCAGAATCAGGTATTTTGGAAAGAATCACAAATACAAATATTAGATTTTACTGGCCTCATATTGGTCACACTCAAAATGACAGTTGTTGAAACATAACTCCAAAAATACACATGCAAAATGTCTAATAATGCCTGAAGAAATGCATCTTCGAGAGTTTTCCAGAAAAAACACATTTGGTAAGGTTTGCAAAAACAAAATTTGATTTGTTACTCAATTTGACAGTAATGTACTTAGAATCCTGAGATAATTCGAAAAAAGCAATAAAAATTATTCCAACATAATTCCTAATCCAAACGTGCAAAATGTCTAAAAATGCCTGTGATATTGAATACATGTGAGTTTTACTAGATACAGTTGTTTTTCAATGGTTTGCAAATACAAAAATGAGGTTTTACTCAATATGACTGTATACTGTAACACTCTATATGACAGTTATTTAAACATAACTCCTACACCACACATGAAAAATGGCTAATAATGCCTGAAATAATCCATCTTTGGGAGTTTTACTCGAAATATATGCTTTTTTAAATCTTGCAAATGCAAAAAGTAGTTTTTTACTCAATACGACTATAATAGTCGTACAATCCTGAGATAATGCGAAAAAAGCGATAAAAATTTATTGATACATAACTTCTAAACAACACATGCAAAATGGCTAATAATGCCTCGAGATGTTTTTTGGTAGTTGTACTAGAAAAATGATCTTTTGTAAGGTTTGCAAAGACACAAGTTAGTTTTTTTTATTCAATATAACACTGTAACTGTCATACTAAATATGAAAGGTTTATAATCATAACTCCAAAACCAAATATAAAATTTGTCTTAAAAAGCCTTTAATATTGAATTTATGTAAGTTTTAGCAGAATCAGGTATTTTGGAAAGGTTCACAAATACAAATATTAGATTTTACTGGCCTCATATTGGTCACACTCAAAATGACAGTTTTTGAAACATAACTCCAAAAATACACATGCAAAATGTCTAATAATAACTGAAGAAATGCATCTTCGAGAGTTCTCCAGAAAAAAAACATTTGGTAAGGTTTGCAAAAACAAAATTTGATTTGTTACTCAATTTGACAGTAATGTACTTAGAATCCTGAGATAATGCGAAAAAAGCAATAAAAATGTATTCCAACATAATTCTAAATCCAAACGTGCAAAATGTCTAAAAATGCCTGTGATATTGAATACATGTGAGTAATACTAGATACAGATTTTTTTCTATGGTTTGCAAATACAAAAATGAGGTTTTACTCAATATGACTGTATACTGTAACACTCAATATGACAGTTATTTAAACATAACTCCTACACCACACATGAAAAATAGCTAATAATGCCTGAAATAATGCATCTTTTGGAGTTTTACTCGAGACATATGGTTTTTTGTATCTTGCAAGTGAAAAAAGTAGTTTTTCACTCAATTTGACTATAATAGTCTTACAATCCTGAGATAATGCGAAAAAAGAAATACAATTGTATTCAAACATAACTTCTAAACAACACATGAAAAATGGCTAATAATTCCTAGAGATATGTTTTTTGTTAGTTGTACAAAAAATATATATTTTGTAAGGTTTGCAAAGACACAAGTTAGTTTTTTTATTCAATTTAACAGTGTAACTGTCATACTAAATATGAAAGGTTTATAATCATAACTCCAAAACCAAATATGAAATTTGTCTTAAAAAGCCTTTAATATTGAATTTATG
This sequence comes from Nerophis ophidion, assembly GCF_033978795.1. NCBI lineage: Eukaryota > Metazoa > Chordata > Actinopteri > Syngnathiformes > Syngnathidae > Nerophis > Nerophis ophidion. The sequence continues at coordinate 191,861 of NW_026907002.1, read as the reverse complement.
TAAGTTTTAGCAAAATCAGGTATTTTGGAAAGGTTCAAAAATACAAATATTAGATTTTACTGGCCTCATATTGGTCACACTCAAAATTACAGTTTTTGAAACATAACTCCAAAAATACACATGCAAAATGTCTAATAATAACTGAAGAAATGCATCTTCGAGAGTTCTCCAGAAAAAAAACATTTGGTAAGGTTTGCAAAAACAAAATTTGATTTGTTACTCAATTTGACAGTAATGTACTTAGAATCCTGAGATAATGCGAAAAAAGCAATAAAAATGTATTCCAACATAATTCTAAATCCAAACGTGCAAAATGTCTAAAAATGCATGTGATATTGAATATTGGTGAGTATTACTAGATACAGATGTTTTTCTATGGTTTGCAAATACAAAAATTAGGTTTTACTCAATATGACTGTATACTGTAACACTCAATATGACAGTTATTTAAACATAACTCCTACACCACACATGAAAATGGCTAATAATGCCTGAAATAATGCATCTTTGGGAGTTTTACTCGAAACATATGCTTTTTTAAATCTTGCAAATGCAAAAAGTAGTTTTTTTTGTCTTAAAAAGCCTTTAATATTGAATTTATGTAAGTTTTACCAGAATCAGGTATTTTGGAAAGAATCACAAATACAAATATTAGATTTTACTGGCCTCATATAGGTCACACTCAAAATGACAGTTTTTGAAACATAACTCCAAAAATACACATGCAAAATGTCTAATAATGCCTGAAGAAATGCATCTTCGAGAGTTTTCCTGAAAAAAAAAAACATTTGGTAAGGTTTGCAAAAACAAAATTTGATTTGTTACTCAATTTGACAGTAATGTACTTAGAATCCTGAGATAATGCGAAAAAAGCAATACAAATGTATTCCAACATAATTCCTAATCCAAACGTGCAAAATGTCTAAAAATGCCTGTGATATTGAATACATGTGAGTTTTACTAGATACAGTTGTTTTTCAATGGTTTGCAAATACAAAAATGAGGTTTTACTCAATATGACTGTATACTGTAACACTCAATATGACATTTATTTAAACATAACTCCTACACCACACATGAAAAATGGCTAATAATGCCTGAAATAATGCATCTTTGGGACTTTTACTCGAAACATATGTTTTTTTAAATCTTGCAAATGCAAAAAGTATTTTTTACTCAATACGACTATAATAGTCTTACAATCCTGAGATAATGCGAAAAAAGCAATAAAAATGTATTCAAACATAACTTCTAAACAACACATGCAAAATGGCTAATAATGCCCAGAGATATGTTTTTTTGTTAGTTGTACTAGAAAACTGAATTTTTGTAAGGTTTGCAAAGACAAAAGTTAGTTTTTTTATTCAATATAACAGTGTAACTGTCATACTAAATATAAAAGGTTTATAATCATAACTCCAAAACCAAATATGAAATTTGTCTTAAAAAGCCTTTAATATTGAATTTATGTAAGTTTTACCAGAATCAGGTATTTTGGAAGGAATCACAAATACAAATATTAGATTTTACTGGCCTCATATAGGTCACACTCAAAATGACAGTTTTTGAAATATAACTCCAAAAATACACATGCAAAATGTCTAATAATGCCTGAAGAAATGCATCTTCGAGAGTTTTCATGAAAAAAAAAAACATTTGGTAAGGTTTGCAAAAAAAAATTTGATTTGTTACTCAATTTGACAGTAATGTACTTAGAATCCTGAGATAATGCGAAAAATGCAATACAAATGTAATCCAACATAATTCCTAATCCAAACGTGCAAAATGTCTAAAAATGCCTGTGATATTGAATACATGTGAGTTTTACTAGATACAGTTGTTTTTCAATGGTTTGCAAATACAAAAATGAGGTTTTACTCAATATGACTGTATACTGTAACACTCATTATGACAGTTATTTAAACATAACTCCTACACCACACATGAAAAATGGCTAATAATGCCTGAAATAATGCATATTTGGGACTTTTACTCGAAACATATGTTTTTTAAATCTTGCAAATGCAAAAAGTATTTTTTTTACTCAATACGACTATAATAGTCTTACAATCCTGAGATAATGCGAAAAAAGAATTAAAAATGTATTCAAACATAAATTCTAAACAACACATGCAAAATGTCTAATAATGCCCAGAGATATGTTTTTTTGTTAGTTGTACTAGAAAACTGAATGTTTGTAAGGTTTACAAAGACAAAAGTTAGTTTTTTTATTCAATATAACAGTGTAACTGTCATACTAAATATGAAAGGTTTATAATCATAACTCCAAAACCAAATATGAAATTTGTCTTAAAAAGCCTTTAGTATTGAATTTATGTAAGTTTTACCAGAATCAGTTATTTTGGAAAGAATCACAAATACAAATATTAGATTTTACTGGCCTCATATAGGTCACACTCAAAATGACAGTTTTTGAAACATAACTCCAAAAATACACATGCAAAATGTCTAATAATGCCTGAAGAAATGCAACTTCGAGAGTTTTCCTGAAAAAAAAAACATTTGGTAAGGTTTGCAAAAACAAAATTTGATTTGTTACTCAATTTGGCAGTAATGTACTTAGAATCCTGAGATAATGCGAAAAAGGCAATAAAAATGTATTCCAACATAATTCCTAATCCAAACGTGCAAAATGTCTAAAAATGCCTGTGATATGAATACATGTGAGTTTTACTAGATACAGTTGTTTTTCAATTGTTTGCAAATACAAAAATGAGGTATTACTCAATATGACTGTATACTGTAACACTCAATATGACAGTTATTTAAACATAACTCCTACACAACACATGAAAAATGACTAATAATGCCTGAAATAATGCATCTTTGGGAGTTTTACTAGAAACATATGCTTTTTTAAATCTTGCAAATGCAAAAAGTAGTTTTTTACTCAATATGACTATAATAGTCTTAGAATCCTGAGATAATGCGAAAAAAGCAATACAAATGTATTCAAACATAACTTCTAAACAACACATGCAAAATGGCTAATAATGCCTAGAGATATGTTTTTTGTTAGTTGTAGTAGAAAAATTATCTTTTGTAAGGTTTGCAAAGACACAAGTTAATTTTTTTATTCAATATAACACTGTAACTGTCATACTAAATATGAAAGGTTTATAATCATAACTCCAAAACCAAATATGAAATTTGTCTTAAAAAGCCTTTAATATTGAATTTATGTAAGTTTTACCAGAATCAGGTATTTTGGAAAGAATCACAAATACAAATATTAGATTTTACTGGCCTCATATAGGTCACACTCAAAATGACAGTTTTTGAAACATAACTCCAAAAATACACATGCAAAATGTCTAATAATGCCTGAAGAAATGCATCTTCGAGAGTTTTCCTGAAAAAAAAAAACATTTGGTAAGGTTTGCAAAAACAAAATTTGATTTGTTACTCAATCTGACAGTAATGTACTTAGAATCCTGAGATAATGCGAAAAAAGCAATACAAATGTATTCCAACATAATTCCTAATCCAAACGTGCAAAATGTCTAAAAATGCCTGTGATATTGAATACATGTGAGTTTTACTAGATACAGTTGTTTTTCAATGGTTTGCAAATACAAAAATGAGGTTTTACTCATCCATCCATCCATCATCTTCTGCTTATCCGAGGTCGGGTCGCGTGGGCAGCAGCCTAAGCAGGGAAGCCCAGACTTCCCTATCTCCAGCCACTTCATCTAGCTCTTCCCGGGGGATCCCGAGGCGTTCCCAGGCCAGCCGGGAGACATAGTCTTTCCAACGTGTCCTGGGTCTTCCCCGTGGCCTCCTACCAGCTGGACGTGCCCTAAACACATCCCTAGGGAGGCGTTCGGGTGGCATCCTGACCAGATGCCCGAACCACCTCATCTGGCTCCTCTCGATGTGGAGGAGCAGCGGCTTTACGTTGAGTTCCCCCCGGATGGCAGAGTTTCTCACCCTATCTCTAAGGGAGAGACCCGCCACCCGGCGGAGGAAACTCATTTCGGCCGCTTGTACCCGTGATCTTATCCTTTCGGTCATGACCCAAAGCTCATGACCATAGGTGAGGATGGGAACGTAGATCGACCGGTAAATTGAGAGCTTTGCCTTCCGGCTCAGCTCCTTCTTCACCACAACGGATCGATACAACGTCCGCATTACTGAAGACGCCGCACCGATCCGCCTGTCGATCTCACGATCCACTCTTCCCCCACTCGTGAACAAGACTCCTAGGTACTTGAACTCCTCCACTTGGGGCAGGGTCTCCTCCCCAACCCGGAGATGGCACTCCACCCTTTTCCGGGCGAGACCCATGGACTCGGACTTGGAGGTGCTGATTCTCATTCCGGTCGCTTCACACTCGGCTGCGAACCGATCCAGTGAGAGCTGAAGATCCCGGCCAGATGAAGCCATCAGGACTACATCATCTGCAAAAAGCAGAGACCTAATCCCGTGGCCACCAAACCGGAACCCCTCAACGCCTTGACTGCGCCTAGAAATTCTGTCCATAAAAGTTATGAACAGAATCGGTGACAAAGGACAGCCTTGGCGGAGTCCAACCTTCACTGGAAACGTGTTCGACTTACTGCCGGCAATGCGGACCAAGCTCTGACACTGATCATACAGGGAGCGGACTGCCACAATAAGATATTCCGATACCCCATACTCTCTGAGCACTCCCCACAGGACTTCCCGAGGGACACGGTCGAATGCCTTCTCCAAGTCCACAAAGCACATGTAGACTGGTTGGGCAAACTCCCATGCACCCTCAAGAACCCTGCCGAGAGTATAGAGCTGGTCCACAGTTCCACGACCAGGACGAAAACCACACTGTTCCTCCTGAATCCGAGGTTCGACTATCCGGCGAAGCCTCCTCTCCCGTACACCTGAATAAACCTTACCGGGAAGGCTGAGGAGTGTGATCCCACGATAGTTGGAACACACCCTCCGGTCCCCCTTCTTAAAGAGAGGGACCACCACCCCGGTCTGCCAATCCAGAGGTACCGCCCCCGATGTCCACGCGATGCTGCAGAGTCTTGTCAACCAAGACAGCCCCACAGCATCCAGAGCCTTAAGGAACTCCGGGCGGATCTCATCCACCCCCGGGGCCTTGCCGCCGAGGAGCTTTTTAACTACCTCAGCGACCTCAGCCCCAGAAATAGGAGAGTCCACTACAGATTCCCCAGGCACCGCTTCCTCAAAGAAAGACGTGTTGGTGGGATTGAGGAGGTCTTCGAAGTATTCCCTCCACCGATTCACAACATCCGCAGTCGAAGTCAGCAGAACACCATCCGCACCATACACGGTGTTGATAGTGCACTGCTTCCCCTTCCTGAGGCGCCGTATGGTGGTCCAGAATTGCTTCGAAGCCGTCCGGAAGTCGTTTTCCATGGCTTCCCCGAACTCTTCCCATGTCCGAGTTTTTGCCTCCGCGACCGCTAAAGCTGCACACCGCTTGGCCCGTCGGTACCCGTCCACTGCCTCCGGAGTCCTATGAGCCAAAATAACCCGATAGGACTCCTTCTTCAGCTTGACGGCATCCCTCACTGCTGGTGTCCACCAACGGGTTCTGGGATTACCGCCACGACAGGCACCAACAACCTTCCGGCCACAGCTCCAATCAGCCGCCTCGACAATAGAGGTTCGGAACATGGTCCACTCGGACTCAATGTCCAGCACCTCCCTCGTGACATGTTCAAAGTTCTCCCGGAGGTGTGAATTGAAACTCTCTCTGACAGGAGACTCTGCCAGACGTTCCCAGCAGACCCTCACAATGTGCTTGGGCCTGCCAGGTCTGTCCGGCATCCTCCCCCACCATCGCAGCCAACTCACCACCAGGTGGTGATCGGTAGAAAGCTCCGCCCCTCTCTTCACCCGAGTGTCCAAAACATAAGGCCGCAAATCCGATGACACAACTACAAAGTCGATCATGGAACTGCGGCCTAGGGTGTCCTGGTGCCAAGAGCACATATGGACACCCTTATGTTTGAACATGGTGTTTGTTATCGACAAACTGTGACGAGCACAAAAGTCCAATAACAAAACACCACTCGGGTTTAGATCCGGGCGACCATTCTTCCCAATCACGCCTCTCCAGGTTTCACTGTCGTTGCCAACATGAGCGTTGAAGTCTCCCAGTAGGACAAGGGAATCACCCGGAGGAGCACTTTCCAGTACTCCCTCGAGTGTACCCAAAAAGGGTGGGTATTCTGAACTGCTGTTTGGTGCGTAAGCACAAACAACAGTCAGGACCCGTCCCCCCACCCGAAGGCGAAGGGAAGCTACCCTCTCGTCCACTGGGTTGAACTCAAACGTACAGGCTTTGAGCCGGGGGGCAACCAGAATTGCCACCACAGCCCGTCGCCTCTCACTGCCGGCAACGCCAGAGTGGAAGAGGGTCCAGTCCCTCTCGAGAGAACTGGTTCCAGAACCCTTGCTGTGCGTCGAGGTGAGTCCGACTATATCCAGCCGGAACTTCTCTACCTCGCGCACTAGCTCAGGCTCCTTCCCCCCCAGTGAGGTGACGTTCCACGTCACAAGAGCTAGCTTCTGTAGCTGAGGATCGGACCGCCAAGTGCCCTGCCTTCGGCTGCCGCCCAGCTCACAATGCACCCGACCTCTATGGCCCCTCCTATGAGTGGTGAGCCCATTGGAGGGATGACCCACGTTGCCTCTTCGGGCTCTGCCCGGCCGGGCCCCATGGGAACAGACCCGACCACCAGGCGCTCGCCATCGTGCCCCAACTCCGGGCCTGGCTCCAGACCGGGGCCCCGGTGACCCACGTCCGGGCGAGGGAAATCTGGGTTCATTTCGTTGTAATTCCATAGAAGTCTTTGAGCTGCTCTTTGTCTGATCACTCACCTAGGACCTGTTTGTCTTGGGAGACCCTACCAGGGGGCATGAAAACTCCCAGACAACATAGCTCCTAGGATCATTGGGACACGCAAACTCCTCTACCACGGTAAGGTAGCAGCTCAGAGAGGAGCAAGAGGAGCAGAGAGGTTTTACTCAATATGACTGTATACTGTAACACTCAATATGACAGTTATTTAAACATAACTCCTACACCACACATGAAAAATGGCTAATAATGCCTGAAATAATGCATCTTTGGGACTTTTACTCGAAACATATGTTTTTTTAAATCTTGCAAATGCAAAAAGTATTTTTTTACTCAATACGACTATAATAGTCTTACAATCCTGAGATAATGCGAAAAAAGAAATAAAAATGTATTCAAACATAAATTCTAAACAACACATGCAAAATGGCTAATAATGCCCAGAGATATGTTTTTTTGTTAGTTGTACTAGAAAACTGAATTTTTGTAAGGTTTGCAAAGACAAAAGTTAGTTTTTTAATTCAATATAACAGTGTAACTGTCATACTAAATATGAAAGGTTTATAATCATAACTCCAAAACCAAATATGAAATTTGTCTTAAAAAGCCTTTAATATTGAATTTATGTAAGTTTTACCAGAATCAGGTATTTTGGAAAGAATCACAAATACAAATATTAGATTTTACTGGCCTCATATAGGTCACACTCAAAATGACAGTTTTTGAAACATAACTCCAAAAATACACATGCAAAATGTCTAATGATGCCTGAAGAAATGCATCTTCGAGAGTTTTCCTGAAAAAAAAAACATTTGGTAAGGTTTGCAAAAACAAAATTTGATTTGTTACTCAATTTGACAGTAATGTACTTAGAATCCTGAGATAATGCAACAAAAGCAATAAAAATGTATTCTAACATAATTCCTAATCCAAACGTGCAAAATGTCTAAAAATGCCTGTGATATGAATACATGTGAGTTTTACTAGATACAGTTGTTTTTCAATTGTTTGCAAATACAAAAATGAGGTTTTACTCAATATGACTGTATACTGTAACACTCAATATGACAGTTATTTAAACATAACTCCTACACCACACATGAAAAATGGCTAATAATGCCTGAAATAATGCATCTTTGGGAGTTTTACTAGAAACATATGCTTTTTCAAATCTTGCAAATGCAAAAAGTAGTTTTTTACTCAATATGACTATAATAGTCTTAGAATCCTGAGATAATGCGAAAAAAGCAATAAAAATGTATTCAAACATAACTTCTAAACAACACATGCAAAATGGCTAATAATGCCTAGAGATATGTTTTTTTGTTAGTTGTAGTAGAAAAATGATCTTTTGTAAGGTTTGCAAAGACACAAGTTAGTTTTTTTTATTCAATATAACAGTGTAACTGTCACACTAAATATGAAAGGTTTATAATCATAACTCCAAAACCAAATATGAAATTTGTCTTAAAAAGCCTTTAATATTGAATTTATGTAAGTTTTACCAGAATCAGGTATTTTGGAAAGAATCACAAATACAAATATTAGATTTTACTGGCCTCAAGTTGGTCACACTCAAAATGACAGTTTTTGAAACATAACTCAAAAAATACACATGCAAAATGTCTAATAATGCCTGAAGAAATGCATCTTCGAGAGTTTTCCTGAAAAAAAAAACAATTGGTAAGGTTTGCAAAAACAAAATTTGATTTGTTACTCAATTTGACAGTAATGTACTTAGAATCCTGAGATAATGCGAAAAAAGCAATAAAAATGTATTCCAACATAATACCTAATCCAAACGTGCAAAATGTCTAAAAATGCCTGTGATATTGAATACATGTGAGTTTTACTAGATACAGTTGTTTTTCAATGGTTTGCAAGTACAAAAATGAGGTTTTACTCAATATGACTGTATACTGTAACACTCAATATGACAGTTATTTAAACATAACTCCTACACCACACATGAAAAATGGCTAATAATGCCTGAAATAATGCATCTTTGGGAGTTTTACTAGAAACATATGCTTTTTCAAATCTTGCAAATGCAAAAAGTAGTTTTTTACTCAATATGACTATAATAGTCTTAGAATCCTGAGATAATGCGAAAAAAGCAATAAAAATGTATTCAAACATAACTTCTAAACAACACATGCAAAATGGCTAATAATGCCTAGAGATATGTTTTTTTGTTAGTTGTAGTAGAAAAATGATCTTTTGTAAGGTTTGCAAAGACACAAGTTAGTTTTTTTTATTCAATATAACAGTGTAACTGTCACACTAAATATGAAAGGTTTATAATCATAACTCCAAAACCAAATATGAAATTTGTCTTAAAAAGCCTTTAATATTGAATTTATGTAAGTTTTACCAGAATCAGGTATTTTGGAAAGAATCACAAATACAAATATTAGATTTTACTGGCCTCAAGTTGGTCACACTCAAAATGACAGTTTTTGAAACATAACTCAAAAAATACACATGCAAAATGTCTAATAATGCCTGAAGAAATGCATCTTCGAGAGTTTTCCTGAAAAAAAAAAACAATTGGTAAGGTTTGCAAAAACAAAATTTGATTTGTTACTCAATTTGACAGTAATGTACTTAGAATCCTGAGATAATGCGAAAAAAGCAATAAAAATGTATTCCAACATAATACCTAATCCAAACGTGCAAAATGTCTAAAAATGCCTGTGATATTGAATATATGTGAGTTTTACTAGATACAGTTGTTTTTCAATGGTTTGCAAGTACAAAAATGAGGTTTCACTCAATATGACTGTATACTGTAACACTCAATATGACAGTTATTTAAACATAACTCCTACACCACACATGAAAAATGGCTAATAATGCCTGAAATAATGCATCTTTGGGAGTTTTACTAGAAACATATGCTTTTTTAAATCTTGCAAATGCAAAAAGTAGTTTCTTACTCAATATGACTATAATAGTCTTAGAATCCTGAGCTAATGCGAAAAAGCAATACAAATGTATTCAAACATAACTTCTAAACAACACATGCAAAATGGCTAATAATGCCTAGAGATATGAATTGTTGTTAGTTGTACTAGAAAAATTATCTTTTGTAAGGTTTGCAAAGACATAAGTTAGTTTTTTTATTCAATATAACAGTATAACTGTCATAATAAATATGAAAGGTATATAATCATAACTCCAAAACTAAACATGATTTTTTTCTAAAAAAGCCTGTAATATTGAATGTATGTGAGTTTTACCAGAATCAGGTATTTTGGAATGGTTCACAAATAAAAAAAACAGGTTTTACTGGCCTCATATTGGTCATACTCAAAATGACCGTTTTCGAAACATAACTCCAAAATTAGAAATGCAAAATGTCTAATAATACCTGAAGAAATGTATCTTTGAGACTTTTATTGGAAAAGAAAACATTTAATAAGGTTTGCAAAAACAAATTTGATTTTTTTTTACTAAATTTGACAGTAATGTACTTAGAATCATGAGATAATGCGAAAAAAGCAATAAAAATAAATTCCAACATAATTCCTAATCCAAACATGTAAAAGGTCTAAAAATGCCTGTGGTATTGAATACATGTGAGTCTTTCTAAATACAGTTCTTTTTCTATGGTTTTCAAATACACAATTTAGGTTTTACTCAATATGACTGTATACTGTAACACACAAAATGAAAGTTATTTAAACATAACTCCTACACCACACATGAAAAATGGCTAATAATGCCTGAATAAATTTATCTTTGGGAGTTTTATACGAAACATATGATTTTTTAAATTTTGCAAATGAAAAAAGTATTTTTTTACTCAATATGACTGTAATAGTTTTACAATCCCGACAATGCGAAAAAAAGCAATAAAAATGTATTCAAACATAACTTCTAAACAACACATGCAAAATGGCTGATAATGACTAGAGATATGTATTTTCGTTAGTTGTACTAGAAAAATGATCTTTTGTAAGGTTTGCAAAGACACAAGTTTTTTTTTTAATTCAATATAACATTATAACTGTCATACTAAATATGAAAGGTTTATAATCATAACTCCAAAAGTAAACATAATTTGTTTCTAAAAAAAAAAAAGCCTGTAATATTGAATGTATGTGAGTTTTACCAGATTCAGGTATTTTGGAAAGGTTCACAAATACAAAAATTAGGTTTTACTGGCCTCATATTGGTGACACTCAAAATGACCGTTTTTGAAACATAACTCCAAAAGTAGAAATCTAAAATGTCTAATAATGCCCAAAGAAATGCATCTTTTAGAGTTTTCCTGGAAAAAAACATTTGGTAAGGTTTGCAAAAACAAAAAATAATTTTTTACTCAATTTGACAGTAATGTACTTAGAATCCTGAGATAATGCAACAAAAGCAATAAAAATGTATTCCAACATAATTCCTAATCCAAACGTGCAAAATGTCTAAAAATGCCTGTGATATTGAATACATGTGAGTTTTACTATAGTACAGTTGTTTTTCTATGGCTTGCAAATACAAAATTTAGGTTTTACTCAATATGACTCTATACTGTAACAATCAATATGACAGTTATTTAAACATAACTCCTACACCACACATGAAAAATGGCTAATAATGCCTGAAATAATGCATCTTTGGGAGTTTTACTCGGAACATATGCTTTTTTTAAATCTTGCAAATGCAAAAAGTATTGTTTACTCGATATGACTATAATGTTCTTAGAATCCTGAGATAATGCGAAAAAGCAATACAAAAGTTTTCAAACATAACTTTTAAACAACACATGCAAGATGGCTAATAATTCCTAGAGATGTGTATCTTAGTTAGTTGTAGTAGAAAAATGATCCTTTTTAGGGTTCACTGTGAAAACAAAATCCTATTTGTATGGTGAGTTTACTTTAAATTTCTACTATAATTTTTAATTTTTTTTAAATAGGTTATAAATCTGTAGAATTGAAGACATTATCTGTAAATAAAAAAAACGCCTGTTATTTTAAGTAATATGCCATTAAACAAACTATGTATATTCCTAATTTTTTTTTTACAGAAAAATACCAAATTATTTATACATATTATTTTCTGTTTTCTCAAATTACTTTCAATTTCATATAAAATTACAGTAATTAACTTTAATTAAATATGTAGCTTGTTATATAAAAGTATTTGTTCATACTAACAATCTAACAGTTTTATATGTAATTTTAAGGTAAATCAAATTTTTTCAATATTAATGTGTATTTTCACATTCAAGTCGAAAAATATATGTAGCCTCTTATAAAATGTGTATGCTCAAACTGTAATATGACGTCCATGAAATACTGCAAGAGATTCTTAATCAACAGTCAACAGCCATACAGATCACACTGACAGTGGCCGTACAAACAACTTTAGCAATTTTACAAATATGCGCCACACTGTGGAGCCACATCAAACAAGACTGACAAACACATTTCAGGAGAACATCGTCACCGTAACACAACATTAACACAGCAGAAACAATTCCTAGAATTCCATGTGTTATAATATACACCCCCACCACCTAACCCCGCCCAGCTCAACCAACGCACGGAGGGGGGGCGGTGATGTTTTGGGGCACGGGGTTGGGTGGTAGCGGGATTGTAGCCCGGAAGAGTCAGTGCTGCTTGGGCTTCTGGGTATTTGTTATGTTGTGTTTATGTTTTATTACAGTGAGGATGTTTTCCTGAAATGTGTTTATCATTCTTGTTCGATGTGGGTTCACAGTGTGGTGCATATTTGTAACAGTGTTAAAGTTGTTTGTACAGCCACCGTCAGTGTGACCTGTGTGGCTGTTGACCAAGTATATCTTGCAGTCACTTTTCAAATGAACGAAGAAACAGTGTTCTCACATCCCTCAATTGGCACGCTGATGATTTGATGAATGAGCGTTCAATAAAACCCACCACTGTATTACGTGTCATATTCGTCCGGCCAAACTTTGAGTCAACCCTACAGGAGCGTCAGTGAAATTCTCGTGGTGAAATGATAGGAATGGTAAGTATGTAGCTAGGGTGGGATAGCCAGTCATGCAAGGTTAACCCACTTTGTATCAATCTCCTGCATCCAGTGGCCCCCCGCTAAAGTCAATGAGACACCCCTGATCCTAACAATTCAGAAAAAAATCTGTTAAACAATGGTATTTTTCTGTGGAACCGCCAGCATTGTCACTTCACTAAAGGTGGTTGATCGTAATAATTTGGAAAAACTCTGAAGAATAAAGGTTTTTTTTCTGCGGAACTGTTTGCATCGTCACTTTATTAAAGGTGGTTGATCTTAATAATTTCGTAAAAATCTGTAAAATTACGATATTTCTCCCCAAAACGTTTCATGAAAATTTCTGTAAATATAATGTTTTTGATCATTATTTGGTTTACAATGTTTTACTTTAATTTTATGGTTTTTGTTTGGCAGCCGTAGCTGCCAGTAAATGACCGTTTTTTTTTACAGAATTTATTTTTACAGTGTTTGCGAAGATACCATTTTTTATTTTATTTAATATAACAGTATAACTGTCATACTAAATATGAAAGGTTCATAAACATAACTCCAAAACCAAAGATGAAATCTGTCTAAAAAAGCCTGTAATATTGACTTTATGTGAGTTTTACCTGAATTAAGTATTTTGGAAAGGTTCACAAATACAAAAATTTGGTTTTACTGGCCACACATTGGTCACACTGAATAAGACAGTTTTTGAACCATACCTCCAAAAATACACATGCAAAATTACAAAAAAATGCCTGAAGAAATGTATCTTTGTGAGTTTTACTGGAAAAAAAAAAATTGTAAGGTTTGCAAAAACAAAAAGAAATGTTTTGTAATGTTAATGTAATTTTAAGGTAATTTTTTTTTTTTTTTATATTAATGTGTATTTTCACATTCAAGGCGAAAAATATATGTACCCTCTTATAAAAGGTTTATGCTCAAACTAACATTTACATTTTTTTCCCTCTAATATGACATACATGAGTGACTGCAAGACATACTTAATCAACAGTCAACAGCCTTACAAATCACACTGACGGTGGCCTTACAAAAAACTTTAACAATGTTACAAATATGCGCCACATTGTGGAGCCACATCAAACAAGATTGACAAACACATTTCAGGAGAACATCTTCACCGTAACACAACATTAACACAACAGAAACAAAACCCAGAATTCCATGTGTTACAATATACACCCCCACCACCTAACCCCGCCCACCTCAACCAACGCATGGAGGGGAGCGGTGATGTTTTGGGGCGCGGGGTTGGGTGGTAGCAGGGATGTAGCCCGGAAGAGTCAGCGCTGCATGGGCTTGTGGGTATTTGTTATGTTATGTTGTGTTTATGTTTTGTTACAGTGAGGATGTTTTCCTGATATGTGTTTATCATTCTTGTTCGATGTGGATTCACAGTGTGGTGCATATTTTGTAACATTGTTAAAGTTGTTTTTACAGCCACCAGCAGTGTGACCTGTGTGGCTGTTGACCAAGTATGTTTTGCAGTCACTGTCACGTGCATGACAATACCATGCACATCACACTCATCAGTAGGCATGCTGATGATTTGGTGAATGAGCGTAGAAAAAGTCAACCGGCCAGCCTTTGGGTCAATCCTACATGAGGGTCAGTAAAATTCTCACAGTGAAATGGTAGGATCGGTAAGTATGTTGCTAGGGTGGGGTAGCCATTCATGCAAAGCGAATCCACTTTGCATCAAGTTCCTGCATCCAGTAGCCCCCCGCTAAAGTCAATGAGACACCCCTGATCCTAACAATTCAGAAAAAATCTGTAAAACAATGGTATTTTTCTGTGGAACCGCCAGCATTGTCACTTCACTAAAAGTGGTTGATCGTAATAATTTGGAAAAACTCTTTAGAATAATGGTATTTTTCTGCAGAACTGTTTGCATCGTCACTTTATTAAAGGTGGTTGATCTTAATAATTTAGTAAAAATCTGTAAAATTACGATATTTCACCCCAAAACGTTTCATGAAAATTTCTGTAAATATAATATTTTTGATCATTATTTGGTTTACAATGTTTTACTTTAGTCTTATGGTTTTTGTTTGGCAGCCGTAGCTGCCAGTAAATGACCGTTTTTTTACAAAATTTATTTTTACAGTGTTTGCAAAGATAAAAGTTAGTTTTTTTATTCAATATAACAGTAAAACTGTCATACTAAATATGAAAGGTTCATAAACATAACTCCAAAACCAAACATGAAATCTGTCTAAAAAAGCCTGTAATATTGACTTTATGTGAGTTTTACCTGAATTAGGTATTTTGGAAAGGTTCACAAATACAAAAATTTGGTTTTACTGGCCTCACATTGGTCACACTCAATAAGACAGTTTTTGAACCCTATCTCCAAAAATACACATGCAAAATTACAATAAAATACCTGAAGAAAAGTATCTTTGTGAGTTTTACTGAATAAAAAAAACATTTTGTAAGGTTTGCAAAAACAAAAAAGAAATGTTCCACCCAATTTGACAGTAATGTACTTAAAATCCTGAGATAATGCAAAAAGAGCAATAAAAATGTATTCCAACATAATTCCTAATCCGAACGTGCAAAATGTCTAAAAATGCCTGTGATATTGAATCCATGTGAGTTTTACTAGATATAGTTGATTTTCTATGGTTTGCAAATACAAAAATTAGGTTTTACTCAATATGACTGTATACTGTAACACTCAATATGACAGTTATTTAAACATAACTCCTACACCACACATGGCTAATAATGCCTGAAATAATGCATCTTTGGGAGTTTTTCTCGAAACGATTGCTTTTTTAAATCTTTGCAATACAAAAAATTGTTGTTTTACTCAATATGACAATAATGTTCTTGGAATCCTGAGATAATGCGAAAAAAGCAATAAAAAAGTTTTCAAACACAACTTTTAAACAACACATGCAAAACGGCTAATAATGCCTAGAGATGTGTATCTTTGTTCGTTGTAGTAGAAAAATGATCTTTTGTAGGGTTCACTGTAAAAAAAAAAATCAAATTTTTATGGTTAGTTTACTCTAAATTTCTACTGTAATTTTTCAATTTTTTTTAGATAGGTTATAAAACTGTAGAATTCAAGACATTATCTGTAAATAAACAAACCGCCTGTTATTTTGAATAATATACCAGTAATGACGAACTATGTATATTCCTATTTTTTTTACAGAAAAATACCAAATTAATTATACATATTATTTTCTGTTTTCTCAAATTACTTTCAATTTCAAGTAAAATTACAGTAATTAACTTTAATTAAATATGTAGCTTGTTATATAAAAGTATTTGTCCATACTAACAATCTAAAAGTTTTATATGTAATTTTAAGGCAAAAAAAAAAATTTTTTTTATATTTATGTGTATTTTCACATTCAAAGCGAAAAATATATGTAGCCTCTTATAAAAGGTTTATGCTCAAACTAACTATTACATTTTTTCCTGTAATATGACATACATGAATGACTGCAAGACATACTTAATCAACAGTCAACAGCCTTACAGATCACACTGACGGTGGCCATACAAACGACTTTAACAATGTTACAAATATGCGCCACACTGTGGAGCCACATCAAACAATACTGACAAACACATTTCAGGAGAACATTTGTCACAGTAACACAACATTAACACAACAGAAACTATTCCTAGAATTCCATGTGTTACAATATACACCTAACCCCGCCCAGCTCAACCAACGCACGGAGGGGGGCGGTGATGTTTTGGGGCACGGGGTTGGGTGGTAGCGGGATTGTAGCCCGGAAGAGTCAGCGCTGCTTGGGCTTCTGGGTATTTGTTATGTTGTGTTTATGTTTTATTACAGTGAGGATGTTTTCCTGAAATGTGTTTATCATTCTTGTTCGATGTGGGTTCACAGTGTGGTGCATATTTGTAACAGTGTTAAAGTTGTTTGTACAGCCACCGTCAGTGTGACCTGTGTGGCTGTTGACCAAGTATATCTTGCAGTCACTTTCAAATGAATGACAAAACCGTGCTCATCACATGCCTCAATTGGCACGCTGATGATTTGATGAATGAGCGTTCAATAAAACACACCATGGTTTTACGTGTCATATTCGCCCGGCCAAACTTTGAGTCAACCCTACATGAGGGTCAGTAAAATTCTCGTGGTGAAATGATAGGAATGGTAAGTATGTAGCTAGGGTGGGATAGCCATTCATGCAAGGTTAACCCACTTTGTATCAATTTCCTGCATCCAGTGGCCCCCTGCTAAAGTCAATGAGACACCCCTGATCCTAACAATTCAGAAAAAATCTGTTAAACAATGGTATTTTTCTGTGGAACCGCCAGCATTGTCACTTCACTAAAGGTGGTTGATCGTAATAATTTGGAAAAACTCTGAAGAATAAAGTTTTTTTTTCTGCGGAACTGTTTGCATCGTCACTTTATTAAAGGTGGTTGATCTTAATAATTTTGTAAAAATCTGTAAAATTACGATATTTCTCCCCAAAACATTTCATGAAAATTTCTGTAAATATAATGTTTTTGATCATTATTTGGTTTACAATGTTTTACTTTAATTTTATGGTTTTTGTTTGGCAGCCATAGCTGCCAGTAAATGACCGTTTTTTTACATAATTTATTTTTACAGTGTTTTCAAAGATACAAGTTTGTTTTTTTTATTCGATATAACAGCATTACTGTCATACTAAATATGAAAGGTTCATAAACATAACTCCAAAACCAAACATGAAATCTGTCTAAAAAAGCCTGTAATATTGACTTTATGTGAGTTTTACCTGAATTAGGTATTTTGGAAAGGTTCACAAATACAAAAATTTGGTTTTACTGGCCTCACATTGGTCACACTCAATAAGACAGTTTTTGAACCATATCTCCAAAAATACACATGCAAATTTACAAAAAAATGCCTGAAAAAATGTATATTTGTGAGTTGTACTGGAAAAAAAACATTTTGTAATGTTTGCAAAAACAAAAAGAAATGTTTTACCCAATTTGACAGTAATGTACTTAAAATCCTGAGATAATGCAAAAAGAGCAATACAAATGTATTCCAACATAATTCCTAATCCAAACGTGCAAATTGTCTAAAAATGCCTGTGATATTGAATCCATGTGAGTTTTACTAGATACAGTTGCTTTTCTATGGTTTGCAAATACAAAAATTAGGTTTTATTCAATATGACTGTATACTGTAACACTCAATATGACAGTTACTTACACATAACTCCTACACCACACATGGAAAATGGCCAATAATGCCTGAAATAATGCATTTTTGGGAGTTTTACTCAAAACGATTGCTTTTTTAAATCTTTGCAATGCAAAAAATTGTTGTTCTACTCAATATGACTATAATGTTCTTAGAATCCTAAGATAATGCAAAAAAGCAATAAAAATGTTTTCAAACATAACTTCTATAAAACACTTGTAAAATGGCTAATAATGCCTAGAGACATGTATTTTCGTTATTTGTACTAGAAAAATGATCTTTTGTGAGGTTCACAAAGACACAAGTTAGTTTTTTTATTCAATATTTGATTTGTTACTCAATGTGACAGTAATGTACTTAGAATCCTGAGATAATGCGAAAAAAGCAATAAAATGTATTCCAACATAATTCCTAATCCAAACGTGCAAAATGTCTAAAAATGCCTTTGATATTGAATACATGTGAGTTTTACTAGATACATTTTTTTTTCAATGGTTTGCAAATACAAAAATGAGGTTTTACTCAATTTGACTGTATACTGTAACACTCAATAGGACAGTTATTTAAACATAACTCCTACAATACACATGAAAAATGGCTAATAATGCCTGAAATAATGCATCTTTGGGACTTTTACTCGAAACATATGCTTTTTTAAATCTTGCAAATGCAAAAAGTAGTTTTTTACTCAATACGACTCTAATAGTCTGAGATAATGCGAAAATAGCAATACAAATGTATTCAAACATAACTTCTAAACAACACATGCAAAATGGCTAATAATGCCCAGAGATATGTTTTTTTGTTAGCTGTACTAGAAAAATTATCTTTTGTAAGGTTTGCAAAGACAAACATTAGTTTTTTTATTCAATATAATAGTGTAACTGTCATACTAAATATGAAAGGTTTATAATCATAACTCCAAAACTAAATATGAAATTTGTTTTAAAAAGCCTTTAATATTGAATTTATGTAAGTTTTAGCAAAATCAGGTATTTTGGAAAGGTTCACAAATACAAATATTAGATTTTACTGGCCTCATATTGGTCACACTCAAAATGACAGTTTTTGAAACATAACTCCAAAAATACACATGCAAAATGTCTAATAATAACTGAAGAAATGCATCTTCGAGAGTTCTCCAGAAAAAAAACATTTGGTAAGGTTTGCAAAAACAAAATTTGATTTGTTACTCAATTTGACAGTAATGTACTTAGAATCCTGAGATAATGCGAAAACAGCAATAAAAATATATTCTAACATAATTCTAAATCCAAACGTGCAAAATGTCTAAAAATGCCTGTGATATTGAATACATGTGAGTATTACTAGATATGGATGTTTTTCTTTGGTTTGCAAATACAAAAATGAGGTTTTACTCAATATGACTGTATACTGTAACACTCAATATGACAGTTATTTAAACATAACTCCTATACCACACATGAAAATGGCTAATAATGCCTGAAACAATGCATCTTTGGGAGTTTTACTCGAAACATATGCTTTTTTAAATCTAGCAAATGCAAAAAGTAGTTTTTTACTCAATACGACTATAATAGTCTTACAATCCTGAGATAATGCGAAAAAAGCAATAAAAATGTATTCAAACATAACTTCTAAATAACACATGCAAAATGGCTAATAATGCCCAGAGATATGTTTTTTTGTTAGTTTTACTAGAAAAATTATCTTTTGTAAGGTTTGCAAAGACACAAATTAGTTTTTTTATTCAATATAACAGTGTAACTGTCATACTAAATATAAATGATAAATGGTTTGTACTTGTATAGCGCTTTTCTACCTTCAAGGTACTTAAAGCGCTTTGACACTACTTCCACATTTACCCATTCACACACACATTCACACAAAGATGGAGGGAGCTGCCATGCAAGGCGCCAACCAGCACCCATCAGGAGCAAGGGTGAAGTGTCTTGCTCAGGACACAACGGACGTGAGGAGCTTGGTACTAGGTGGGATTTGAACCAGGAACCCTTGGGTTGCGCACGGCCACTATCCCACTGCGCCACGCCGAAATGAAAGGTTTATAATCATAACTCCAAAACCAAATATGAAATTTGTCTTAAAAAGCCTTTAATATTGAATTTATGTAAGTTTTAGCAGCATCAGGTATTTTGGAAAGAATCACAAATACAAATATTAGATTTTACTGGCCTCATATTGGTCACACTCAAAATGACAGTTTTTGAAACATTACTCCAAAAATACACATGCAAAATGTCTAATAATGCCTGAAGAAATACATCTTCGAGAGTTTTCCGGTAAAAAACATTTGGTAAGGTTTGCAAAAACAAAATTTGATTTCTTACTCAATTTGACAGTAATGTACTTAGAAACCTGAGATCATGTGAAAAAAACAATAAAAATGTATTCAAACATAACTTCTAAACAACACATGCAAAATGGCTAATAATGCCCAGAGTTATGTTTTTTTGTTAGTTGTACTAGAAAAATTAATTTTTGTAAGGTTTGCAAAGACACAAGTTAGTTTTTTTATTCAATATAACAGTGTAACTGTCATACTAAATATGAAAGGTTTATAATCATAACTCCAAAACCGAATATGAAATTTGTCTTAAAAAGCCTTTAATATTGAATTTATGTAAGTTTTACCAGAATCAGGTATTTTGGAAAGAATCACAAATACAAATATTAGATTTTACTGGCCTCATATTGGTCACACTCAAAATGACAGTTTTTGAAACATAACTCCAAAAATACACATGCAAAATGTCTAATATCGCCTGAAGAAAAGCATCTTCGAGACTTTTCCAGAAAAAAACATTTGGTAAGGTTTGCAAAAACAAAATATGATTTGTTACTCAATTTGACAGTAATGTACTAAGAATCCTGAGATAATGCGAAAAAAAAAAAAAAAAATGTATTCCAACATAATTCCTAATTCAAACGTGCAAAATGTCTAAAAATGCCTGTGATATTGAAAACATGTGAGTTTTACTAGATACAGTTGTTTTTCAATGGTTTGCAAATACGAAAATGATGTCTTTCTCAATATGACTGTTTGGATTAGGAATTATGTTGGAATACATTTTTATTACTTTTTTCGCAATATCTCAGGATTCTAAGTACATTACTGTCAAATTGAGTAACAAATTAAATTGTGTTTTTGCAAACCTTACCAAATGTTTTTTTTTCTGGAAAACTCTCGAAGATGCATTTCTTCAGGCATTATTAGACTATTTGCATGTGTATTTTTGGAGTTATGTTTCAAAAACTGTCATTTTGAGTGTGACCAATATGAGGCCAGTAAAATCTAATATTTGTATTTGTGATTCTTTCCAAAATACCTGATTCTGGTAAAACTTACATAAATTCAATATTAAAGGCTTTTTAAGACAAATTTCATATTCGGTTTTGGAGTTATGATTATAAACCTTTCATATTTAGTATGACAGTTACACTGTTATATTGACTAAAAAAACGTATTTGTATCTTTGCAAACCTTACAAAATATCATTTTTCTAGTACAACTAACAAAAAAACATATCTCTAGGCATTATTAGCCATTTTGCATGTGTTGTTTAGAAGTTATGTTTGATTACATTTTTATTGCTTTTTTCGCATTATCTCAGGATTCTAAGACTATTATAGTCATATTGAGTAAAAAACTACTTTTTGCATTTACAAGATTTTAAAAAGCATATGTTTCAAATAAAACTCCCAAAGATGCATTATTTCAGGCATTATTAGCCATTTTTCATGTGTGGTGTAGGAGTTATGTTTAAATAACTGTCATATTGAGTGTTACAGTATACAGTCATATTGAGTAAAACCTCATTTTTGTATTTGCAAACCATATAAAAACACCTGTATCTAGTAATACTCACATGTATTCAATATCACAGACATTTTTAGACATTTTGCACGTTTGGATTTAGAATTATGTTGTAATACATTTTTATTGCTTTTTACGCATTATCTCAGGATTCTAAGTACATTACTGTCAAATTGAGTAACAAATCAAATTTTGTTTTTGCAAACCTTACCAAATGTTTTTTTTCTGGAGAACTCTCGAAGATGCATTTCTTCAGGCATTATTAGACATTTTGCATGTGTAGTTTTGGAGTTATGTTTCAAAAACTGTCAATTTGAGTGTGACCAATATGAGGCCAGTAAAATCTAATATTTGTATTTGTGAACCTTTCCAAAACACCTGATTCTGCTAAAACTTACATAAATTCAATATTAAAGGCTTTTTAAGAAAAATTTTATATTTGGTTTTGGAGTTATGATTATAAACCTTTCATATTTAGTATGACAGTTACAGTGTTATATTGAATAAAAAAAAACTAACTTGTGTCTTTGCAAACCTTACAAAAGATAATTTTTCTAGTACAACTAATAAAAAAACATATCTCTGGGCATTATTAGCCAATTTGCATGTGTTGTTTAGAAGTTATGTTTGAATACATTTTTATTGCTTTTTTCGCATTATTTCAGGATTCTAAGACTATTATAGTCATATTGAGTAAAACACTACTTTTTGCATTTGCAAGACTTAAAAAAGCATATGTTTCTAGTAAAACTCCCAAAGATGCATTATTTCAGGCATTATTAGCCATTTTTCATGTGTGGTGTAGGAGTTATGTTTAAATAACTGTCATATTGAGTGTTACAGTATACAGTCATATTGAGTAAAACCTCATTTTTGTATTTGCAAACCATTGAAAAACAACTGTATCTAGTGAAACTTACATGTATTCAATATCACAGGCATTTTTAGACATTTTGCACGTTTGGATTAGGAATTATGTTGGAATACATTTTTATTGCTTTTTTCGCATTATCTCAGGATTCTAAGTACATTACTGTCACATTGAGTAACAAATCAAATTTTGTTTTTGCAAACCTTACCAAATGTTTTTTTTTCTGGAAAACTCTCGAAGATGCATTTCTTCAGGCATTATTAGAGATTTTACATGTGTATTTTTGGAGTTATGTTTCAAAAACTGTCATTTTGAGTGTGACCTATATGAGGCCAGTAAAATCTAATATTTGTATTTGTGATTCTTTCCAAAATGCCTGATTCTGGTAAAACTTACATGAATTCAATATTAAAGGCTTTTTAAGACAAATTTCATATTTGGTTTTGGAGTTATGATTATAAACCTTTCATATTTAGTATGACAGTTACACTGTTATATTGAATAAAAAAACTAACTTGTATCTTTGCAAACCTTACAAAAGATCATTTTTCTAGTACAACTAACAAAAAAACATATCTCTAGGCATTATTAGCCGTTTTGCATGTGTTGTATAGAAGTCATGTTTGAATACATTTTTATTGCTTTTTTCGCATTATCTCAGGATTCTAAGACTATTATATTCATATTGAGTAAAAAACTACTTTTTGCATTTGCAAGATATAAAAAAGCATAAGTTTCTAGTAAAACTCCCAAAGATGCATTATTTCAGGCATTATTAGCCATTTTTCATGTGTGGTGTAGGAGTTATGTTTAAATAACTGTCATATTGAGTGTTACAGTATACAGTCATATTGAGTAAAACCTCATTTTTGTATTTGCAAACCATAGAAAAACACCTGTATCTAGTAATACTCACATGTATTCAATATCACAGGCATTTTTAGACATTTTGCACGTTTGGATTTAGAATTATGTTGGAATACATTTTTATTGCTTTTTTCGCATTATCTCAGGATTCTAAGTACATTACTGTCAAATTGAGTAACAAATCAAATTTTGTTTTTGCAAACCTTACCAAATGTTTTTTTTTCTGGAAAACTCTCGAAGATGCATTTCTCCAGGCATTATTAGACATTTTGCATGTGTATTTTTGGAGTTATGTTTCAAAACTGTCAATTTGAGTGTGACCAATATGAAGCCAGTAAAATCTAATATTTGTATTTGTGAACCTTTTCAAAACACCTGATTCTGCTAAAACTTACATAAATTCAATATTAAAGGCTTTTTAAGACAAATTTTATATTTGGTTTTGGAGTTATGATTATAAACCTTTCATATTTCGTATGACAGTTACAGTGTTATATTGAATAAAAAAAAACTAACTTGTGTCTTTGCAAACCTTACAAAAGATCATTTTTTCTAGTACAACTAACAAAAAAACATATCTCTGGGCATTATTAGCCAATTTGCATGTGTTGTTTAGAAGTTATGTTTGAATACATTTTTATTGCTTTTTTCGCATTATTTCAGGATTCTAAGACTATTATAGTCATATTGAGTAAAACACAACTTTTTGCATTTGCAAAACTTAAAAAAGCATATGTTTCTAGTAAAACTCCCAAAGATGCATTATTTCAGGCATTATTAGCCATTTCTCATGTGTGGTGTAGATGTTATGTTTAAATAACTGTCATATTGAGTGTTTCAGTATACAGTCATATTGAGTAAAACCTCATTTTTGTATTTGCAAACCATTGAAAAACAACTGTATCTAGTAAAATTTACATGTATTCAATATCACAGGCATTTTTAGACATTTTGCACGTTTGGATTAGGAATTATGTTGGAATACATTTTTACTGCTTTTTTCGCGTTATCTCAGGATTCTAAGTACATTACTGTCAAATTGAGTAACAAATCAAATTTTGTTTTTGCAAACCTTACCAAATGTTTTTTTTTCAGGAAAACTCTCGAAGATGCATTTCTTCAGGCATTATTAGACATTTTGCATGTGTATTTTTGGAGCTATGTTTCAAAAACTGTCATTTTGAGTGTGACCAATATGAGGCCAGTAAAATCTAATATTTGTATTTGTGATTCTTTCCAAAATACCTGATTCTGGTAAAACTTACATAAAATCAATATTAAAGGCTTTTTAAGACAAATTTCATATTTGGTTTTGGAGTTATGATTATAAACCTTTCATATTTAGTATGACAGTTACACTGTTATATTGAATAAAAAAACGTATTTGTATCTTTGCAAACCTTACAAAAGATCATTTTTCTAGTACAACTAACAAAAAAACATATCTCTAGGCATTATTAGCCGTTTTGCATGTGTTGTTTAGAAGTTATGTTTGAATACATTTTATTGCTTTTTTCGCATTATCTCAGGATTCTAAGACTATTATAGTCATATTGAGTAAAAAACTACTTTTTGCATTTGCAAGATATAAAAAAGCATATGTTTCTAGTAAAACTCCCAAAGATGCATTATTTCAGGCATTATTAGCCATTTTTCATGTGTGGTGTAGGAGTTATGTTTAAATAACTGTCATATAGAGTGTTACAGTATACAGTCATATTGAGTAAAACCTCATTTTTGTATTTGCAAACCATAGAAAAACACCTGTATCTAGTAATACTCACATGTATTCAATATCACAGGCATTTTTAGACATTTTGCACGTTTGGATTTAGAATTATGTTGGAATACATTTTTATTGCTTTTTTCGCATTATCTCAGGATTCTAAGTACATTACTGTCAAATTGAGTAACAAATCAAATTTTGTTTTTGCAAACCTTACCTAATGTTTTTTTTCTGGGGAACTCTCGAAGATGCATTTCTTCAGGCATTATTAGACATTTTGCATGTGTATTTTTGGAGTTATGTTTCAAAAACTGTCAATTTGAGTGTGACCAATATGAGGCCAGTAAAATCTAATATTTGTATTTGTGAACCTTTCCAAAACACCTGATTCTGCTAAAACTTACATAAATTCAATATTAAAGGCTTTTTAAGACAAATTGTATATTTGGTTTTGGAGTTATGATTATAAACCTTTCATATTTAGTATGACAGTTACAGTGTTATATTGAATAAAAAAACTAACTTGTGTCTTTGCAAACCTTACAAAAGATCATTTTTCTAGTACAACTAACAAAAAAACATATCTCTAGGCATTATTAGCCGTTTTGCATGTGTTGTTTAGAAGTTATGTTTGAATACATTTTTATTGCTTTTTTCGCATTATCTCAGGATTCTAAGACTATTATAGTCATATTGAGTAAAAAACTACTTTTTGCATTTGCAAGATATAAAAAAGCATATGTTTCTAGTAAAACTCCCAAAGATGCATTATTTCAGGCATTATTAGCCATTTTTCATGTGTGGTGTAGGAGTTATGTTTAAATAACTGTCATATTGAGTGTTACAGTATACAGTCATATTGAGTAAAACCTCATTTTTGTATTTGCAAACCATAGAAAAACACCTGTATCTAGTAATACTCACATGTATTCAATATCACAGGCATTTTTAGACATTTTGCACGTTTGGATTTAGAATTATGTTGGAATACATTTTTATTGCTTTTTTCGCATTATCTCAGGATTCTAAGTACATTACTGTCAAATTGAGTAACAAATCAAATTTTGTTTTTGCAAACCTTACCAAATGTTTTTTTTCTGGAGAACTCTCGAAGATGCATTTCTTCAGGCATTATTAGACATTTTGCATGTGTATTTTTGGAGTTATGTTTCAAAAACTGTCAATTTGAGTGTGACCAATATGAGGCCAGTAAAATCTAATATTTGTATTTGTGAACCTTTCCAAAACACCTGATTCTGCTAAAACTTACATAAATTCAATATTAAAGGCTTTTTAAGACAAATTTTATATTTGGTTTTGGAGTTATGATTATAAACCTTTCATATTTAGTATGACAGTTACAGTGTTATATTGAATAAAAAAAAAACTAACTTGTGTCTTTGCAAACCTTACAAAAGATCATTTTTCTAGTACAACTAACAAAAAAACATATCTCTGGGCATTATTAGCCAATTTGCATGTGTTGTTTAGAAGTTATGTTTGAATACATTTTTATTGCTTTTTTCGCATTATCTCAGGATTCTAAGACTATTATAGTCATATTGAGTAAAAAACTACTTTTTGCATTTGCAAGATTTGAAAAAGCATATGTTTCTAGTAAAACTCCCAAAGATGCATTATTTCAGGCATTATTAGCCATTTTTCATGTGTGGTGTAGGAGTTATGTTTAAATAACTGTCATATTGAGTGTTACAGTATACAGTCATATTGAGTAAAACCTCATTTTTGTATTTGCAAACCATTGAAAAACAACTGTATCTAGTAAAACGTACATGTATTCAATATCACAGGCATTTTTAGACATTTTGCACGTTTGGATTAGGAATTATGTTGGAATACATTTTTATTGCTTTTTTCGCATTATCTCAGGATTCTAAGTACATTACTGTCAAATTGAGTAACAAATAAAATTTTGTTTTTGCAAACCTTACCAAATGTTTTTTTTCAGGAAAACTCTCGAAGATGCATTTCTTCAGGCATTATTAGACATTTTGCATGTGTATTTTTGGAGTTATGTTTCAAGAACTGTCATTTTGAGTGTGACCTATAAGGGGCCAGTAAAATCTAATATTTGTATTTGTGATTCTTTCCAAAATACCTGATTCTGGTAAAACTTACATAAAATCAATATTAAAGGCTTTTTAAGACAAATTTCATATTTGGTTTTGGAGTTATGATTATAAACCTTTCATATTTAGTATGACAGTTACACTGTTATATTGAATAAAAAAAAACTAACTTGTGTCTTTGCAAACCTTACAAAAGATAATTTTTCTAGTACAACTAATAAAAAAACATATCTCTGGGCATTATTAGCCAATTTGCATGTGTTGTTTAGAAGTTATGTTTGAATACATTTTTATTGCTTTTTTCGCATTATTTCAGGATTCTAAGACTATTATAGTCATATTGAGTAAAACACTACTTTTTGCATCTGCAAGACTTAAAAAAGCATATGTTTCTAGTAAAACTCCCAAAGATGCATTATTTCAGACATTATTAGCCATTTTTCATGTGTGGTGTAGATGTTATGTTTAAATAACTGTCATATTGAGTGTTACAGTATACAGTCATATTGAGTAAAACCTCATTTTTGTATTTGCAAACCATCGAAAAACAACTGTATGTAGTAAAACTTACATGTATTCAATATCACAGGCATTTTTAGACATTTTGCACGTTTGGATTAGGAATTATGTTGGAATACATTTTTATTGCTTTTTTCGCATTATCTCAGGATTCTAAGTACATTACTGTCAAATTGAGTAACAAATCAAATTTTGTTTTTGCAAACCTTACCAAATGTTTTTTTTTTCAGGAAAACTCTCGAAGATGCATTTCTTCAGGCATTATTAGACATTTTGCATGTGTATTTTTGGAGTTATGTTTCAAAAACTGTCATTTTGAGTGTGACCAATATGAGGCCAGTAAAATCTAATATTTGTATTTGTGATTCTTTCCACAATACCTGATTCTGGTAAAACTTACATAAATTCAATATTAAAGGCTTTTTAAGACAAATTTCATATTTGGTTTTGGAGTTATGATTATAAACCTTTCATATTTAGTATGACAGTTACAGTGTTATATTGAATAAAAAAAAACTAACTTGTGTCTTTGCAAACCTTACAAAAGATCATTTTTCTAGTACAACTAACAAAAAAAACATATCTCTGGGCATTATTAGCCAATTTGCATGTGTTGTTTAGAAGTTATGTTTGAATATATTTTTATTGCTTTTTTCGCATTATTTCAGGATTCTAAGACTATTATAGTCATATTGAGTAAAACACTACTTTTTGCATTTGCAAGACTTATAAAAGCATATGTTTCTAGTAAAACTCCCAAAGATGCATTATTTCAGGCATTATTAGCCATTTTTCATGTGTGGTGTAGATGTTATGTTTAAATAACTGTCATATTGAGTGTTACAGTATACAGTCATATTGAGTAAAACCTCATTTTTGTATTTGCAAACCATTGAAAAACAACTGTATGTAGTAAAACTTACATGTATTCAATATCACAGGCATTTTTAGACATTTTGCACGTTTGGATTAGGAATTATGTTTGAATACATTTTTATTGCTTTTTTCGCATTATCTCAGGATTCTAAGTACATTACTGTCAAATTGAGTAACAAATCAAATTTTGTTTTTGCAAACCTTACCACATGTTTTTTTTTTCAGGAAAACTCTCGAAGATGCATTTCTTCAGGCATTATTAGACATTTTGCATGTGTATTTTTGGAGTTATGTTTCAAAAACTGTCATTTTGAGTGTGACCAATATGAGCCCAGTAAAATCTAATATTTGTATTTGTAATTCTTTCCAAAATACCTGATTCTGGTAAAACTTACATAAATTCAATATTAAAGGCTTTTTAAGACAAATTTCATATTTGGTTTTGGAGTTATGATTATAAACCTTTCATATTTAGTATGACAGTTACACTGTTATATTGAATAAAAAAACTAACTTGTGTCTTTGCAAACCTTACAAAAGATCATTTTTCTAGTACAACTAACAAAAAAACATATCTCTAGGCATTATTAGCCGTTTTGCATGTGTTGTTTAGAAGTTATGTTTGAATACATTTTTATTGCTTTTTTCGCATTATCTCAGGATTCTAAGACTATTATGGTCATATTGAGTAAAAAACTACTTTTTGCATTTGCAATATATAAAAAACCATATGTTTCTAGTAAAACTCCCAAAGATGCATTATTTCAGGCATTATTAACCATTTTTCATGTGTGGTGTAGGAGTTATGTTTAAATAACTGTCATATTGAGTGTTACAGTATACAGTCATATTGAGTAAAACCTCATTTTTGTATTTGCAAACCATTGAAAAACAACTGTATCTAGTAAAACTCACATGTATTCAATATCACAGGCCTTTTTGGACATTTTGCACGTTTGGATTAGGAATTATGTTGGAATACATTTTTATTGCTTTTTTCGCATTATCTCAGGATTCTAAGTACATTACTGTCAAATTGAGTAACAAATCAAATTTTGTTTTTGCAAACCTTACCAAATGTTTTTTTTCTGGAGAACTCTCGAAGATGCATTTCTTCAGTTATTATTAGACATTTTGCATGTGTATTTTTGGAGTTATGTTTCAAAAACTGTCATTTTGAGTGTGACCTATATGAGGCCAGTAAAATCTAATATTTGTATTTGTGATTCTTTCCAAAATACCTGATTCCGGTAAAACTTACATAAATTCAATATTAAAGGCTTTTTAAGACAAATTTCATATTTGGTTTTGGAGTTATGATTATAAACCTTTCATATTTAGTATGACAGTTACAGTTTTATGTTTTAATTAAAAAAACTAACTTGTGTCTTTGCAAACCTTACAAAAGATCATTTTTCTAGTACAACTAACAAAAAAACATATCTCTAGGCATTATTAGCCATTTTGCATGTGTTGTTTAGAAGTTATGTTTGAATACATTTTTATTGCTTTTTTCGCATTATCTCAGGATTCTAAGACTATTATAGTCATATAGAGTAAAAAACTACTTTTTGCATTTGCAAGATTTAAAAAAGCATATGTTTCGAGTAAAACTCCCAAAGATGGATTATTTCAGGCATTATTAGCCATTTTTCATGTGTGGTGTAGGAGTTATGTTTAAATAACTGTCATATTGAGTGTTACAGTATACAGTCATATTGAGTAAAACCTCATTTTTGTATTTGCAAACCATTGAAAAACAACTGTATCTATTAAAATTCACATGTATTCAATATCACAGTCATTTTTAGACATTTTGCACGTTTGGATTAGGAATTATGTTGGAATACATTGTTATTGCTTTTTTCGCATTATCTCAGGATTCTAAGTACATTACTGTCAAATTGAGTAACAAATCAAATTTTGTTTTTGCAAACCTTACCAAATGTTTTTTTTTTCTGGAAAACTCTCGAAGATGCATTTCTTCAGGCATTATTATACATTTTGCATGTGTATTTTTGGAGTTATGGATCAAAAACTGTCATTTTGACTGTGACCAATATGAGGCAAGTAAAATCTAATATTTGTATTTGTGATTCTTTCCAAAATACATGATTCTGGTAAAACTTACATAAATTCAATATTAAAGGCTTTTTAAGACAAATTTCACATTTGGTTATGGAGTGATGATTATAAACTTGTCATATTTAGTATGACAGTTACACTGTTATATTGAATAAAAAAAACTAACTTGTGTCTTTGCAAACCTTACAAAAGATCATTTTTCTACTAGAACTAACATAAAAACATATATGTAGGCATTATTAGCCATTTTGCATGTGTTGTTTAGAAGTTATGTTTGAATTCATTTGTATTGCTTTTTTCGCATTATCTCAGGATTGTAAGACTATTAGAGTCGTATTGAGTAAAAAACTACTTTTTGCATTTGCAAGATTTAAAAAAGCATATGTTTCGAGTAAAACTCCCAAAGATGCATTATTTCAGCCATCATTAGCCATTTTTCATGTGTTGTGTAGGAGTGATGTTTAAATAACTGTCATATTGAGTGTTACAGTATACAGTCATATTGAGTAAAACCTCATTTTTGTATTTGCAAACCATTGAAAAACAACTGTATCTAGTAAAACTCACATGTATTCAATATCACAGGCATTTTTAGACATTTTGCACGTTTGGATTAGGAATTATGTTGGAATACATGTTTATTGCTTTTTTCGCATTATCTCAGGATTCTAAGTAAATTACTGTCCAATTGAGTAATAAATCAAATTTTGTTTTTGCAAACCTTACCAAATGTTTTTTTTCAGGAAAACTCTCGAAGATGCATTTTCTCAGGCATTATTAGACATTTTGTATGTGTATTTTTGGAGTTATGTTTCAAAAACTGTCATTTTGAGTGTGACCTATATGAGGCCAGTAAAATCTAATATTTGTATTTGTCAACCTTTCCAAAATACCTGACTCTGCTAAAACGTACATAAAATTCACTATTAAAGGCTTTTTAAGACAAATTTCATATTTGGTTTTGGAGTTATGATTATAAATCTTTCATATTTAGTATGACAGTTACACTGTTATATTGAATAAAAAAAACTAACTTGTGTCTTTGCAAACCTTACAATAGATCATTTTTCTACTAGAACTAACACAAAAACATATATGTAGGCATTATTAGCCATTTTGCATGTGTTGTTTAGAAGTTATGTTTGAATACATTTTTATTGCTTTTTTTGCATTATCCCAGGATTGTAAGACTATTATAGTCGTATTGAGTAAAAAACTACTTTTTGCATTTGCAAGATTTAAAAAAGCATATGTTTCGAGTAAAACTCCCAAAGATGCATTATTTCAGGCATTATTAGCCATTTTTCATGTGTGGTGTAGGAGTTATGTTTAAATAACTGTCATATTGAGTGTTACAGTATACAGTCATATTGAGTAAAACCTCATTTTTGTATTTGCAAACCATTGAAAAACAACTGTATCTAGTAAAACTCACATGTATTCAATATCACAGGCATTTTTAGACATTTTGCACCTTTGGATTAGGAATTATGTTGGAATACATTTTTACTGCTTTTTTCGCATTATCTCAGGATTCTAAGTACATTACTGTCAAATTGAGTAACAAATCAAATTTTGTTTTTGCAAGCCTTACCAATTGTTTTTTATCCGGAAAACTCTTGAAGATGCATTTCTTCAGGCATTATTAGACAGTTTGCATGTGTATTTTTGGAGTTATGTTTCAAAAACTGTCATTTTGAGTGTGACTAATATGAGGCCAGTAAAATCTAATATTTGTATTTGTGATTCTTTCCAAAATACCTGATTCTGGTAAAACTTACAAAAATTCAATATTAAAGGTTTTTTAAGACAAATTTCATATTTGGTTTTGGAGTTATGATTATAAACCTTTCATATTTAGTATGGCAGTTACACTGTTATATTGAATAAAAAAACTAATTTGTGTCTTTGCAAACCTTACAAAAGATCATTTTTCTAGTACAACTAACAAAAAAACATATCTCTGGGCATTATTAGCCATTTTGCATGTGTTGTTTAGAAGTTATGTTTGAATACATTTTTATTGCTTTTTTCGCATTATCACAGTATTGTAAGTACATTACTGTCAAATTGGGTAAAATATTTCTTCTTTTTTTTGCAACCCTTACAAAATGTTTTTTTATCCAGTAAAACTCACATTTCTTCAGGCATTTTTTTGTAATTTTGCATGTGTATTTTTGGAGATAGGGTTCAAAAACTTATTGACCAATGTGAGGCCAGTAAAACCAAATTTTTGTATTTGTGAACCTTTCCAAAATACCTAATTCAGGTAAAACTCACATAAAGTCAATATTACAGGCTTTTTTAGACAGAGTTCATGTTTGGTTTTGGAGTTATGTTAATGAACCTTTCATATTTAGTATGACAGTAATACTGTTATATCGAATAAAAAAAACAAACTTGTATCTTTGAAAACACTGTAAAAATAAATTCTGTAAAAAAAACGGTCATTTACTGGCAGCTACGGCTTTCAAACAAAAACCATAAAATTAAAGTAAAACGATAAAAATGATCAAAAACATATTTACAGAAATTTTCATGAAATGTTTTGGGGAGAAATATCGTCATTTTACAGATTTTTACAAAATTATCAAGATCAACCACCTTTAATAAAGTGACGATGCAAACAGTTCTGCAGAAAAATACCTTTATTCTAAAGAGTTTTTCCAAATTATTACGATCAATCACCTTTAGTGAAGTGACAATGCTGGCGGTTCCACAGAAAAATACCATTGTTTAACAGATTTTTTCTGAATTGTTAGGATCAGGGGTGTCTCATTGACTTTAGCGGGGGGCCACTGGATGCAGAAAATTGATTCAAAGTGGGTTAACCTTGCATGAAATGCTATCCCAACCTAGCAACGTACTTACCAATCCCACCATTTCACCCTGAGAATTTCACTACCCTCATATAGGATTGACTCAAAGCTTGGCCGGGCGAATATGACAAGTAGTACCGCGGTGGGCTTTTTTGTACGCTCATTCACCAAATCATAAGCGCGCCAATTGAGGCATGTGATGTGCACGGTATTGTTGTGCATTTGATAGTGACTGCAAAATATACTTGGTCAACAGCCACACAGGTCACACTGACGGTGGCTGCACAAACAACTTTAACACTGTTACAAATATGCACCACACTGTGAAACCACATTGAACAAGAATGATAAACACATTTCAGGAAAACATCCTCACTGTAATAAAACATAAACACAACATAACAAATACCCAGAAGCCCAAGCAGCGCTGACTCTTCCGGGCTACATTCCCGCTACCACCCAACCCCGTGCCCCAAAACATCACCGCCCCCCTCCGTGCGTTCGTTGAGCTGGGCGGGGTTAGGTGGTGGGGGTGTATATTGTAACACATGGAATTCTAGGAATTGTTTCTGTTGTGTTAATGTTGTGTTACGGTGACGATGTTCTCCTGAAATGTGTTTGTCAGTCTTGATTAATGTGGCTCCACAGTGTGGCGCATATTTGTAACATTGTTAAAGTTGTTTGTAGGGCCACCGTCAGTGTGATCTGTATGGCTGTTGACTGTTGATTAAGAATCTCTTGCAGTATTTCATGTATGTCATATTACAGTTTGAGCATACACCTTTTATAAGAGGCTACAAATATTTTTCGACTTGAATGTGAAAATACACATAAATATTGAAAATATTTGATTTACCTTAAAATTACATTTAAAACTGTTAGATTGTTAGTATGAACAAATACTTTTATATAACAAGCTACATAATTAATTAAAGTTAATTACTGTAATTTTACATGAAATTGAAAGTAATTTGAGAAAACAGAAAATAATATGTATAAATAATTTGGTATTTTTCTATAAAAAAAAATAGAAATATACATAGTTTGTTATTACTGGCATATTACTTAAAATAACAGGCGTTTTTTTAATTTACAGATAATGTCTTCAATTCTACAGATTTATAACCTATTTAAAAAAATTTAAAAATTATAGTAGAAATTTAGAGTAAAGTAACCATACAAATAGGATTTTGTTTTCTCAGTGAACCCTACAGAAGATCATTTTTCTACTACAACTAACCAAGATACACATCTGTAGGAATTATTAGCCGTTTTGCATGTGTTGTTTAAAAGTTATGTTTGAAAACTTTTGTATTGGTTTTTCGCATTATCTCAGGATTCTAAGAACATTATAGCCATATTGAGTAAAAAATACTTTTTTCATTTGCAAGATTTAAAAAAGCATATGTTCCGAGTAAAACTCCCGAAGATGCATAATTTCAGGCATTATTAGCCATTTTTTATGTGTGGTGTAGGAGTTATGTTTAAATAACTGTCATATTGAGTGTTACAGTATACAGTCATATTGAGTAAAACCTAAATTTTGTATTTGCAAACCATAGAAAAACAACTGTACTATAGTAAAACTCACATGTATTCAATATCACAGGCATTTTTAGACATTTTGCACGTTTGGATTAGGAATTATGTTGGAATACATTTTCAATATAACAGTGTAACTGTCATACTGAATATGAAAGGTTTATAATCATAACTCCAAAACCAAATATGAAATTTGTCTTAAAAAGCCTTTAATATTGAATTTATGTAAATTTTACCAGAATCAGGTATTTTGTAAAGAATCACAAATACAAACATTACATTTTATTGGCCTCATATTGGTCACACTCAAAATGACAGTTTTTGAAACATAACTCCAAAAATACACATGCAAAATGTCTAATAATAACTGAAGAAAAGCATCTTCGAGAGTTTTCCAGAAAAAAAACATTTGGTAAGGTTTGCAAAAACAAAATTTGATTTGTTACTCAATTTGACAGTAATGTACTTAGAATCCTGAGATAATGCGAAAAAAGCAATAAAAATGTATTCCAACATAATTCCTAATTCAAACGTGCAAAATGTCTAAAAATGCCTGAGATATTGAATACATGTGAGTTTTACTAGATACAGTTGTTTTTCAATGGTTTGCAAATACAAAAATGAGGTTTTTCTCAATATGACTGTATACTGTAACACTCAATATGACAGTTATTTAAACATAACTCCCACACCACATATGAAAAATGGCTAATAATGCCTGAAATAATGCATCTTTGCGAGTTTTACTCGAAATATATGCTTTTTTAAATCTTGCAAATGCAAAAAGTAGTTTTTTACTCAATATGACTATAATAGTCTTAGAATCCTGAGATAATGCGAAAAAAGCAATAAAAATGTATTCAAACATAACTTCTAAACAACACATGCAAAATGGCTAATAATGCCCAGAGATATGTTTTTTTGTTAGTTGTACTAAAAAAATAATGTATCTTTGGGAGTTTTACTCGAAACATATGCTTTTTTAAATCTTGCAAATGCAAAATGTAGTTTTTTACTCAATATGACTCTAATGTTCTTAGAATCCTGAGATAATGCGAAAAAAGCAATAAAAATGTATTCAAACATAATTTCTAAACAACACATGCAAAATGGCTAATAATGCCTAGAGATATGAATTGTTGTTAGTTGTACTAGAAAAATGATCTTTTGTAAAGTTTGCAAAGACATAAGTTGTTTTTTTTATTCAATATAACAGTATAACTGTCATAATAAATATGAAAGGTATATAATCATAACTCCAAAACTAAACATGATTTTTTTCTAAAAAAAAAGCCTGTAATATTGAATGTATGTGAGTTTTACCAGAATCAAGTATTTTGGAAAGGTTCACAAATAAAAAAATTAGGTTTTACTGGCTTCATATTGGTCATACTCAAAATGACCGTTTTTGAAACATAACTCCAAAAGTAGAAATGCAAAATGTCTAATAATACCTGAAGAAATGTATCTTTGAGACTTTTATTGGAAAAAAAAAACATTTGGTAAGGTTTGCAAAAACAAATTTGAATTTTTTTAACTAAATTTGACAGTAATGTACTTAGAATCATGAGATAATGCGAAAAAAGCAATAAAAATAAATTCCAACATAATTCCTAATCCAAACGTGCAAAATGTCTAAAAATGCCTGTGATATTGAATACATGTGAGTTTTACTAGATTTGGTTGTTTTTTCATGGTTTGCAAATGCAAAAATGAGGTTTTATTTAATATGACTGTATACTGTAACACTCAATATGACAGTT
The DNA here is from genome assembly GCF_033978795.1 of Nerophis ophidion. Taxonomy (NCBI): domain Eukaryota; kingdom Metazoa; phylum Chordata; class Actinopteri; order Syngnathiformes; family Syngnathidae; genus Nerophis; species Nerophis ophidion. Next base: position 154,857 of record NW_026907002.1, on the reverse strand, counting down.
ATTTGAACATAACTCCTACACCACACATGAAAAATGGCTAATAATGCCTGAAATAAAGCAATACAAATGTATTCAAACATAACTTCTAAACAACACATGCAAAATGGCTAATAATGCCTAGAGATATGTATTTTTGTTAGTTGTACTAGAAAAATGATCTTTTGTAAGGTTTGCAAAGACACAAGTTAGTTTTTTTATTCAAAATAACAGTGTAACTGTCATACTAAATATGAAAGGTTTATAATCATAACTCCAAAACCAAATATGAAATTTGTCTTAAAAAGCCTTTAATATTGAATTTATGTAAATTTTACCAGATTCAGGTATTTTGGAAAGGTTCACAAATACAAAAATTAGGTTTTACTGGCCTCATATTGGTGGTACTCAAAACTACCGTTTTTGAAACATAAATCCAAAAGTAGAAATCTAAAATGTCTAATAATGCCTAAAGAAATGCATATTTTAGAGTTTTCCTGAAAAAAAAAATTTGGTAGGGTTTGCAAAAACAAAAAATAATTTTTTACTCAATTTGACAGTAATGTACTTAGAATCCTGAGATAATGTGGAAAAAGCAATAAAAATGTATTCCAACATAATTCCTAATCCAAACGTGCAAAATGTCTAAAAATGCCTGTGATATTGAATACATGTGAGTTTTCTATAGTACAGTTGTTTTTCTATGGTTTGCAAATACAAAATTTAGGTTTTACTCAATATGACTCTATACTGTAACACTCAATATGACAGTTATTTAAACATAACTCCTACACCACACATGAAAAATGGCTAATAATGCCTGAAATAATGCATATTTGGGAGTTTTACTCGGAACATATGCTTTTTTAAATCTTGCAAATGCAAAAAGTATTTTTTACTCGATATGACTATAATGTTCTTAGAATCCTGAGATAATGCGAAAAAGCAATACAAAAGTTTTCAAACATAACTTTTAAACAACACATGCAAAACGGCTAATAATTCCTAGAGATGTGTACCTTAGTTAGTTGTAGTAGAAAAATGATCCTTTGTAGGGTTCACTGGGAAAACAAAATCCTATTTGTATGGTTAGTTTACCCTAAATTTCTACTATAATTTTTCAATTTTTTTAAATAGGTTATAAATCTGTAGAATTGAAGACATTATCTGTAAATAAAAAAAACGCCTGTTATTTTAAGTAATATGCCAGTAGACAAACTATGTATATTCCTTTTTTTTTTACAGAAAAATACCAAATTATTTCCCATCCATCCATCCATTTTCTACCGCTTATTCCCTTTCGGAGTCGCGGGGGGCGCTGGCGCCTATCTCAGCTACAATCGGGCGGAAGGCGGGGTACACCCTGGACAAGTCGCCACCTCATCGCAGGGCCAACACAGATAGACAGACAACACTCACACTCACATTCACACACTAGGGCCAATTTTAGTGTCGCCAATCAACCTATCCCCAGGTGCATGTCTTTGGAGGTGGGAGGAAGCCGGAGTACCCGGAGGGAACCCACGCATTCACGGGGAGAACATGCAAACTCCACACAGAAAGATCCCGAGCCTGGATTTGAACCCAGGACTGCAGGACCTTCGTATTGTGAGGCAGACGCACTAACCCCTCTGCCACCGTGAAGCCTACCAAATTATTTATACATATTATTTTCTGTTTTCTCAAATGACTTTCAATTTCATGTAAAATTACAGTAATTAACTTTAATTAAATATGTAGCTTGTTATATAAAAGTATTTGTTCATACTAACAATCTAACAGTTGTATATGTAATTTTAAGGTAAATCAAATGTTTTCAATATTTATGTGTATTTTCACATTCAAGTCAAAAAAATATATGTAGCCTCTTATAAAATGTGTATGCTCAAACTGTAATATGACGTCCCTGATATACTGCAAGAGATTCTTAATCAACAGTCAACAGCCATACAGATCACACTGACAGTGGCGTACAAACATCTTTAACAATGTTACAAATATGCGCCACACTGTGGAGCCACATCAAACAAGACTGACAAACACATTTCAGGAGAACATCGTCACCGTAACACAACATTAACACAACAGAAACAATTCCTAGAATTCCATGTGTTACAATATACACCCCCACCACCTAACCTCGCCCAGCTCAACCTACGCACGGAAGGGGGGCGGTGATTTTTTTGGGGCACGGGGTTGGGTGGTAGCGGGATTGTAGCCCGGAAGTGTCAGCGCCGCTTGGGCTTCTAGGTATTTGTTATGTTGTGTTTATGTTTTATTACAGTGAGGATGTTTTCCTGAAATGTGTTTATCATTCTTGTTCGATGTGGGTTCACAGTGTGGTGCATATTTGTAACAGTGTTAAAGTTGTTTGTACAGCCACCGTCAGTGTGACCTGTGTGGCTGTTGACCAAGTATATCTTGCAGTCACCTTTCAAATGAATGACAAAACCGTGCTCATCACATGCCTCAATTGGCACGCTGATGATTTGATGAATGAGCGTTCAATAAAACCCACCGTTGTGTTACGTGTCATATTCGCCCGGCCAAACTTTGAGTCAACCCTACAGGAGGGTCAGTGAAATTCTCGTGTTGAAATGATAGGAATGGTAAGTATGTAGCTAGGGTGGGATAGCCATTCATGCAAGGTTAACCCACTTTGTATCAATCTCCTGTATCCAGTGGCCCCCCCGCTAAAGTCAATGAGACACCCCTGATCCTAACAATTCAGAAAAAATCTGTTAAACAATGGTATTTTTCTGTGGAACCGCCAGCATTGTCACTTCACTAAAGGTGGTTGATCGTAATAATTTGGAAATACTCTTAAGAATAAGGGTTTTTTTTTTCTGCGGAACTGTTTGCATCGTCACTTTATTAAAGGTGGTTGATCTTAATAATTTAGTAAAAATCTGTAAAATTACGATATTTCTCCCCAAAACGTTTCATGAAAATTTCTGTAAATATAATGTTTTTGATCATTATTTGGTTTACAATGTTTTACTTTAATTTTATGGTTTTTGTTTGGCAGCCGTAGCTGCCAGTAAATGACCGTTTTTTTTACAGAATTTATTTTTACAGTGTTTGCGAAGACACAATTTTTCATTTTATTTAATATAACAGTATAACTGTCATACTAAATATGAAAGGTTCATAAACATAACTCCAAAACCAAAGATGAAATCTGTCTAAAAAAGCCTGTATTATTGACTTTATGTGAGTTTTACCTGAATTAAGAATTTTGGAAAGTTTCACAAATACAAAAATTTGGTTTTACTGGCCACACATTGGTCACACTGAATAAGACAGTTTTTGAACCATATCTCCAAAAATACACATGCAAAATTACAAAAAAATGCCTGAAGAAATGTATCTTTGTGAGTTTTACTGGAAAAAAAAACATTTTGTAAGGTTTGCAAAAACAAAAAGAAATGTTTTGTAATGTTAATGTAATTTTAAGGTAAATTAATTTTTTTTAATATTTATGTGTATTTTCACCTTCAGGCGAAAAATATATGTAGCCTCTTATAAAAGGTTTATGCTCAAACTAACATTTACATTTTTTTCCCTCTAATATGACATACATGAGTGACTGCAAGACACACTTAATCAACAGTCAACAGCCTTACAAATCACACTGACGGTGGCCGTACAAAAAAATTTAACAATGTTACAAATATGCGCCACATTGTGGAGCCACATCAAACAAGAATGACAAACACATTTCAGGAGAACATCTTCACCGTAACACAACATTAACACAACAAAAACAAAACCCAGAATTCCATGTGTTACAATATACACCCCCACCACCTAACCCCGCCCACCTCAACCAACGCATGGAGGGGGGCGGTGATGTTTTGGGGTGCGGGGTTGGGTGGTAGCAGGGGTGTAGCCCGGAAGAGTCAGCGCTGCATGGGCTTGTAGGTATTTGTTATGTTATGTTGTGTGTATGTTTTGTTACAGTGAGGTGGTTTCCTGAAATGTGTTTATCATTCTTGTTCGATGTGGATTCACAGTGTGGTGCATATTTTGTAACAGTGTTAAAGTTGTTTGTACAGCCACCAGCAGTGTGACCTGTGTGGCTGTTGACCAAGTATGTTTTGCAATCACTATCACGTGCATGTCAATACCATGCACATCACACTCATCAGTAGGCATGCTGATGATTTGGTGAATGAGTGTATGAGAAGTCAACCGGCCAGACTTTGGGTCAATCCTACATGAGGGTCAGTAAAATTCTCACAGTGAAATGGTAGGATCGGTAAGTATGTTGCTAGGGTGGGGTAGCCATTCATGCAAGGTGAATCCACTTTGCATCAAGTTCCTGCATGCAGTGGCCCCCCGCTAAAGTCAATGAGACACCCCTGATCCTAACAATTCAGAAAAAATCTGTAAAACAACGGTATTTTTCTGTGGAACCGCCAGCATTGTCACTTTACTAAAAGTGGTTGATCGTAATAATTTGGAAAAACTCTTTAGAATAAAGGTATTTTTCTGCAGAACTGTTTGCATCGTCACTTTATTAAAGGTGGTTGATCTTAATAATTTAGTTAAAATCTGTAAAATTACGATATTTCACCCCAAAACGTTTCATGAAAATTTCTGTAAATATAATATTTTTGATCATTATTTGGTTTACAATGTTTTACTTTAGTTTTATGGTTTTTGTTTGGCAGCCGTAGCTGCCAGTAAATGACCGTTTTTTTACAAAATTTATTTTTACAGTGTTTGCAAAGATAAAAGTTAGTTTTTTTATTCAATATAACAGTAAAACTGTCATACTAAATATGAAAGGTTCATAAACATAACTCCAAAACCAAACATGAAATCTGTCTAAAAAAGCCTGAATTTTGACTTTATGTGAGTTTTACCTGAATTAGGTATTTTGGAAAGGTTCACAAATACAAAAATTTGGTTTTACTGGCCTCACATTGGTCACACTCAATAAGACAGTTTTTGAACCCTATCTCCAAAAATACACATGCAAAATTACAAAAAAATGCCTGAAGAAATGTATCTTTGTGAGTTTTACTGAATAAAAAAAACATTTTGTAAGGTTTGCAAAAACAAAAAGAAATGTTCTACCCAATTTGACAGTAATGTACTTAAAATCCTGAGATAATGCAAAAAGAGCAATAAAAATGTATTCCAACATAATTCCTAATCCAAACGTGCAAAATGTCTAAAAATGCCTGTGATATTGAATCCATGTGAGTTTTACTAGATATAGTTGATTTTCTATGGTTTGCAAATACAAAAATTAGGTTTTACTCAATATGACTGTATACTGTAACACTCGATATGACAGTTATTTAAACATAACTCCTACACCACACATGGCTAATAATGCCTGAAATAATGCATCTTTGGGAGTTTTACTCGAAACGATTGTTTTTTTAAATCTTTGCAATGCAAAAAATAGTTTTTTTACTCAATATGACAATAATGTTCTTGGAATCCTGAGATAATGCGAAAAAAGCAATAAAAAAGTTTTCAAACACAACTTTTAAACAACACATGCAAAACGGCTAATAATGCCTAGAGATGTGTATCTTTGTTAGTTGTAGTAGAAAAATGATCTTTTGTAGGGTTCACTGTAAAAAAAAAAATCCAATTTTTATGGTTAGTTTACTTTAAATTTCTACTGTAATTTTTCATTTTTTTTAGATAGGTTATAAAACTGTAGAATTCCAGACATTATCTGTAAATAAACAAACTGCCTGTTATTTTGAATAATATACCAGTAATGACGAACTATGTATATTCCTATTTTTTTACAGAAAAATACCAAATTAATTATACATATTATTTTCTGTTTTCTCAAATTACTTTCAATTTCATGTAAAATTACAGTAATTAACTTTAATTAAATATGTAGCTTGTTATATAAAAGTATGTGTCCATACTAACAATCTAAAAGTTTTATATGTAATTTTAAGGTAAATCAAATTTTTTTAATATTTATGTGTATTTTCACATTCAAAGCGAAAAATATATGTAGCCTCTTATAAAAGGTTTATGCTCAATCTAACTATTACATTTTTTTCCCTGTAATATGACATACATGAATGACTGCAAGACATACTTAATCAACAGTCAACAGCCTTACAGATCACACTGACGGTGGCCGTACAAACGACTTTAACAATGTTACAAATATGCGCCACACTGTGGAGCCACATCAAACAAGACTGACAAACACATTTCAGGAGAACATCGTCACCGTAACACAACATTAACACAACAGAAAGTATTCCTAGAATTCCATGTGTTACAATATACACCCCCACCACCTAACCCCGCCCAGCTCAACCAACGCACGGAGGGGGCCGGTGATGTTTTGGGGCACGGGGTTGGGCGGTATCGGGATTGTAGCCCGGAAGAGTCAGCGCTGCTTGGGCTTCTGGGTATTTGTTATGTTGTGTTTATGTTTTATTACAGTGAGGATGTTTTCCTGAAATGTGTTTATCATTCTTGTTCGATGTGGGTTCACAGTGTGGTGCATATTTGTAACAGTGTTAAAGTTGTTTGTAGAGCCACCGTCAGTGTGACCTGTGTGGCTGTTGACCAAGTATATCTTGCAGTCACCTTTCAAATGAACGACAAAACCGTGGTCATCACATGCCTCAATTGGTACGCTGATGATTTGATGAATGAGCGTTCAATAAAACCCTCCGTTGTATTACGTGTCATATTCGCCCGGCCAGACTTTGAGTCAACCCTACATTAGGGTCAGTGAAATTTTCGTGGTAAAATGATAGGAATGGTAAGTATGTAGCTAGGGTGGGATAGCCAATCATGCAAGGTTAACCCACTTTGTATCAATTTCCTGCATCCAGTGGCCCCCTGCTAAAGTCAATGAAACACCCCTGATCCTAACAATTCAGAAAAAATCTGTTTAACAATGGTATTTTTCTGTGGAACCGCCAGCATTGTCACTTCACTAAAGGTGGTTGATCGTAATTATTTGGAAAAACTCTGAAGAATAAAGTTTTTTTTTTCTGCGGAACTGTTTGCATCGTCACTTTATTAAAGGTGGTTGATCTTAATAATTTTGTAAAAATCTGTAAAACTACGATATTTCTCCCCAAAACATTTCATGAAAATTTCTGTAAATATAATGTTTTTGATCATTATTTGGTTTACAATGTTCCATCCATCCATCCATTTTCTACCGCTTATTCCCTTTTGGGGTCGCGGGGGGCGCTGGCGCCTATCTCAGCTACAATCGGGCGGAAGGCGGGGTACACCCTGGACAAGTCGCCACCTCATCGCAGGGCCAACACAGATAGACAAACAACATTCACACTCACATTCACACACTAGGGCCAATTTAGTGTTGCCAATCAACCTATCCCCAGGTGCATGTCTTTGGAAGTGGGAGGAAGCCGGAGTACCCGGAGGGAACCCACGCATTCACGGGGAGAACATGCAAACTCCACACAGAAAGATCCCGAGCCTGGATTTGAACCCAGGACTGCAGGAACTTCGTATTGTGAGGCAGACGCACTAACCCCTTCTCCCACCGTGAAGCCCTGGTTTACAATGTTTTACTTTAATTTTATGGTTTTTGTTTGACAGCCGTAGCTGCTAGTAAATGACCGTTTTTTTACAGAATTCATTTTTACAGTGTTTTCAAAGATACAAGTTTGTTTTTTTTATTCGATATAACAGTATTACTGTCATACTAAATATGAAAGGTTCATAAACATAACTCCAAAACCAAACATGAAATCTGTCTAAAAAAGCCTGTAATATTGACTTTATGTGAGTTTTACCTGAATTAGGTATTTTGGAAAGGTTCACAAATACAAACATTTGGTTTTACTGGCCTCACATTGGTCACACTCAATAAGACAGTTATTGAACCATATCTCCAAAAATACACATGCAAAATTACAAAAAAATGCCTGAAAAAATATATATTTGTTTTACTGGAATAAAAACATTTTGTTAGGTTTGCAGAAACAAAAAGAAATGTTTTACCCAATTTGACAGTAATGTACTTAAAATCCTGAGATAATGCAAAAAGAGCAATAAAAATGTATTCCAACATAAATCCTAATCCAAACGTGCAAATTGTCTAAAAATGCCTGTGATATTGAATCCATGTGAGTTTTACTAGATACAGTTGCTTTTCTATGGTTTGCAAATACAAAAATTAGGTTTTATTCAATATGACTGTATACTGTAACACTCAATATGACAGTTACATAAACATAACTCCTACACCACACATGAAAAATGGCTAATAATGCCTGAAATAATGCATTTTTGGGAGTTTTACTCGAAACGATTGCTTTTTTAAATCTTTGTAATGCAAAAAATTGTTGTTCTACTCAATATGACTATAATGTTCTTAGAATCCTAAGATAATGCAAAAAGCAATAAAAATGTTTTCAAACATAACTTCTATAAAACTCTTCGTTAGTTGTACTAGAAAAATGATCTTTTGTGAGGTTCACAAAGACACAAGTTAGTTTTTTTATTCAATATAACAGTGTAACCGTCATACTAAATATGAAAGGTTTATAATCTTAACTCCAAAACCATATAAGAAATTTCTCTAAAAAAAAGTCTGTAATATTGAATTTATGTGAGTTTTAGAAGAATCAGTCATTTTGGAAAACTTCACAAATACAACAATTAGGTTTTACTGGCCTCATATTGATCAAACTCAAAATGACATTTTTGAAACATAACTCCAAAAATATGCATGCAAAATGTCTAAGAATGCCTGAAGAAATGTCTCTTTGAGAGTTTTCCTGGAAAAAAAAACATTTGGTAAGGTTTGAATTAACAAAAAGTATTTTTATAATAAATTTGACAGTAAATTACTTAGAATCCTGAGATAATACGAAAAAAAGCAATAAAAATGTATTCCAACATAATTCCCAATCCAAACGTGCAAAATATCTGAAAATGCCTGTGATATTCAATAAATGTGAGTTGTACTAGATACACTTATTTTTCTATGGTTTGCAAATACAAAATTTAGGTTTTACTCAATATGAATGTATACTGTAACACTAAATATGACAGTTATTTAAACATAATTCCTAGACCACACATGAAAAATGGCTAATAATGCCTGAAATAATGCATCTTTGGGAGTTTTACTCGAAACATATGCTTTTTTAAATCTTGCAAATGCAAAAAGTAGTTTTTTACTCAATATGACTATAATAGTCTTAGAATCCTGAGATAATGCGAAAAAAGCAATAAAAATGTATTCAAACATAACTTCTAAACAACACATGCAAAATGGCTAATAATGCCTAGAGATATGTTTTTTTGTTAGTTGTACTAGAAAAATGATCTTTTGTAAGGTTTGCAAAGACACAAGTTAGTTTTTTTTATTCAATATAACACTGTAACTGTCATACTAAATATGAAAGGTTTATAATCATAAATCCAAAACCAAATATGAAATGTGTCTTAAAAAGCCTTTAATATTGAATTTATGTAAGTTTTACCAGAATCAGGTATTTTGGAAAGAATCACAAATACAATTATTAGATTTTACTGGCCTCTATAGGTCACACTCAAAATGACAGTTTTTGAAACATAACTCCAAATATACACATGCAAAATGTCTAATAATGCCTGAAGAAATGCATCTTCGAGAGTTCTCCAGAAAAAAAAACATTTGGTAAGGTTTGCAAAAACAAAATTTGATTTGTTACTCAATTTGACAGTAATGTACTTAGAATCCTGAGATAATGCGAAAAAAGCAATAAAAATGTATTCCAACATAATTCTAAATCCAAACGTGCAAAAATGTCTAAACATGCCAGTGATATTGAATACATGTGAGTTTTACTAGATACAGTTGTTTTTCAATGGTTTGCAAATACAAAAATGAGGTTTTACTCAATATGACTGTATACTGTAACTCTCAATATGACAGTTATTTAAACATAACTCCAACACCACACATGAAAAATAGCTAATAATGCCTGAAATAATGCATCTTTGGGAGTTTCACTCGAAACATATGCTTTTTTAAATCTTGCAAATGCAAAAAGTAGTTTTTTTACTCAATTCGACTATAATAGTCTTACAATCCTGAGATATTGCGAAAAAAGCAAGACAAATGTATTCAAACATAACTACTAAACAACACATGCAAAATGGCTAATAATGCCCAGATATATGTTTTTTTGTCAGTTTTACTAGAAAAATTATCTTTTGTAAGGTTTGCAAAGACACAAATTAGTTTTTTTATTCAATAAAACAGTGTAACTGTCATACTAAATATGAAAGGTTTATAATCATAACTCCAAAACCAAATATGAAATTTGTCTTAAAAAGCCTTTAATATTGAATTTATGTAAGTTTTACCTGATTCAGGTATTTTGGAAAGAATCACAAATACAAATATTAGATTTTACTGGCCTCATATAGGTCACACTCAAAATGACAGTTTTTGAAACATAACTCCAAAAATACACATGCAAAATGTCTAATAATGCCTGAAGAAATGCATCTTCGAGAGTTTTCCAGAAAAAAACATTTGGTAAGGTTTGCAAAAACAAAATTTGATTTGTTACTCAATGTGACAGTAATGTACTTAGAATCCTGAGATAATGCGAAAAAAGAAATCAAAATGTATTCCAACATAACTCCTAATCCAAATGTGCAAAATGTCTAAAAATGCCTGCAATATTGAATACATGTGAGTTTTACTAGATACAGTTGTTTTTCAATGGTTTGCAAATACAAAAATTAGGTTTTACTCAATATGACTGTATACTGTAACACTCAATATGACAGTTATTTAAACATAACTCCTACACCACACATGAAAAATGGCTAATAATGCCTGAAATAATGCATCTTTGCGAGTTTTACTCGAAATATATGCTTTTTTAAATCTTGCAAATGCAAAAAGTAGTTTTTTACTCAATACGACTATAATAGTCGTACAATCCTGAGCTAATGCGAAAAAAGCAATAAAAATGTATTGATACATAACTTCTAAACAACACATGCAAAATGGCTAATAATGCCTAAAGATATGTTTTTTTGTTAGTTGTACTAGAAAAATGATCTTTTGTAAGGTTTGCAAAGACACAAGTTAGTTTTTTTTATTCAATATAACACTGTAACTGTCATACTAAATATGAAAGGTTTATAATCATAACTCCAAAACCAAATATAAAATTTGTCTTAAAAAGCCTTTAATATTGAATTTATGTAAGTTTTTCCAGAATCAGTTATTTTGGAAAGGTTCACAAATACAAATATTAGATTTTACTGGCCTCATATTGGTCACACTCAAAATGACAGTTTTTGAAACATAACTCCAAAAAAACACATGCAAAATGTCTAATAATGCCTGAAGAAATGCATCTTCGAGAGTTCTCCAGAAAAAAAAACATTTGGTAAGGTTTGCAAAAACAAAATTTGATTTGTTACTCAATTTGACAGTAATGTACTTAGAATCCTGAGATAATGCGAAAAAAGCAATACAAATGTATTCCAACATAATTCTAAATCCAAACGTGCAAAATGTCTAAAAATGCCTGTGATATTGAATACATGTGAGTATCACTAGATACAGATGTTTTTCTATGGTTTGCAAATACAAAAATTAGGTTTTACTCAATATGACTGTATACTGTAACACTCAATATGACAGTTATTTAAACATAACTCCTACACCACACATGAAAAATAGCTAATAATGCCTGAAATAATGCATCTATGGGAGTTTTACTCGAAACATATGCTTTTTTGTATCTTGCAAGTGAAAAAAGTAGTTTTTTACTCAATTTGACTATAATAGTCTTACAATCCTGAGATAATGCGAAAAAAGCAATAAAATTGTATTCAAACATAACTTCTAAACAGCACATGCAAAATTGCTAATAATGCCCAGAGATATGTTTTTTTGTTAGTTTTACTAGAAAAATTATCTTTTGTAAGGTTTGCAAAGACACAAATTAGTTTTTTTAATCAATATAACAGTGTAACTGTCATACTAAATATGAAAGGTTTATAATAATAACTCCAAAACTAAATATGAAATTTGTCTTGAAAAGCCTTTAATATTGAATTTATGTAAGTTTTACCAGAATCAGGTATTTTGGAAAGATTCACAAATACAAATATTAGATTTTACTGGCCTCATATAGGTCACACTCAAAATGACAGTTTTTGAAACATAACTCCAAAAATACACATGCAAAATGTCTAATAATGCCTGAAGAAATGCATCTTCGAGAATTTTCCAGAAAAAAAACATTTGGTAAGGTTTGCAAAAACAAAATCTGATTTGTTACTCAATGTGACAGTAATGTACTTAGAATCCTGAGATAATGCGAAAAAAGCAATAAAAATGTATTCCAACATAATTCCTAATCCAAACGTGCAAAATGTCTAAAAATGCCTGCAATATTGAATACATGTGAGTTTTACTAGATACAGTTGTTTTTCTATGGTTTGCAAATACAAAAATGAGGTTTTACTCAATATGACTGTATACTGTAACACTCAATATGACAGTTATTTAAACATAACTCCTACACCACACATGAAAAATGGCTAATAATGCCTGAAATAATGCATCTTTGCGAGTTTTACTCGAAATATATGCTTTTTTAAATCTTGCAAATGCAAAAAGTAGTTTTTTACTCAATATGACTATAATAGTCTTAGAATCCTGAGATAATGCGAAAAAAGCAATGAAAATGTATTCAAACATAACTTCTTAACAACACATGCAAAATGGCTAATAATGCCCAGAGATATGTTTTTTTGTTTTTTGTACTAGAAAAATGATCTTTTGTAAGGTTTGCAAAGACACAAGTTAGTTTTTTTTATTCAATATAACACTGTAACTGTCATACTAAATATGAAAGGTTCATAATCATAACTCCAAAACCAAATATGAAATTTGTCTTTAAAAGCCTTTAATATTGAATTTATGTAAGTTTTAGCAGAATCAGGTATTTTGGAAAGAATCACAAATACAAATATTAGATTTTACTGGCCTCATATTGGTCACACTCAAAATGACAGTTTTTGAAACCTAACTCCAAAAATACACATGCAAAATGTCTAATAATGCCTGAAGAAATGCATCTTCGAGAGTTTTCCTGAAAAAAAAAAACATTTGGTAAGGTTTGCAAAAACAAAATTTGATTTGTTACTCAATTTGACAGTAATGTACTTAGAATCCTGAGATAATGCGAAAAAAGCAATAAAAATGTATTCCAACATAATTCCTAATCCAAACGTGCAAAATGTCTAAAAATGCCTGTGATATTTAATACATGTGAGTTTTACTAGATACAGTTGTTTTTCAATGGTTTGCAAATACAAAAATGAGGTTTTACTCAATATGACTGTATACTGTAACACTCTATATGACAGTTATTTAAACATAACTCCTACACCACACATGAAAAATGGCTAATAATGCCTGAAATAATGCATCTTTGCGAGTTTTACTCGAAATATATGCTTTTTTAAATCTTGCAAATGCAAAAAGTAGTTTTTTTACTCAATATGACTATAATAGTCTTAGAATCCTGAGATAATGCGAAAAAAGCAATGAAAATGTATTCAAACATAACTTCTAAACAACACATGCAAAATGGCTAATAATGCCCACAGATATGTTTTTTTGTTATTTGTACTAGAAAAATGATCTTTTGTAAGGTTTGCAAAGACACAAGTTAGTTTTTTTTATTCAATATAACACTGTAACTGTCATACTAAATATGAAAGGTTCATAATCATAACTCCAAAACCAAATATGAAATTTGTCTTAAAAAGCCTTTAATATTGAATTTATGTAAGTTTTAGCAGAATCAGGTATTTTGGAAAGAATCACAAATACAAATATTAGATTTTACTGGCCTCATATTGGTCACACTCAAAATGACAGTTTTTGAAACATAACTCCAAAAATACACATGCAAAATGTCTAATAATGCCTGAAAAAATGCATCTTCGAGAGTTTTCCTGAAAAAAAAAACATTTGGTAAGGTTTGCAAAAACAAAATTTGATTTGTTACTCAATTTGACAGTAATGTACTTAGAATCCTGAGATAATGCGAAAAAAGCAATAAAAATGTATTCCAACATAATTCCTAATCCAAACGTGCAAAATGTCTAAAAATGCCTGTGATATTTAACACATGTGAGTTTTACTAGATACAGTTGTTTTTCAATGGTTTGCAAATACAAAAATGAGGTTTTACTCAATATGACTGTATACTGTAACACTCAATATGACAGTTATTTAAACATAACTCCTACACCAACCATGAAAAATGGCTAATAATGCCTGAAATAATGCATCTTTGGGAGTTTTACTTGAAACATATGCTTTTTTAAATCTTGCAAATGCAAAAAGTAGTTTTTTACTCAATATGACTATAATAGTCTTAGAATCCTGAGATAATGCGAAAAAAGCAATAAAAATGTATTCAAACATAACTTCTAAACAACACATGCAAAATGGCTAATAATGCCCAGAGATATGTTTTTTTGTTAGTTGTACTAGAAAAATTAATTTTTGTAAGGTTTGCAAAGACACAAGTTAGTTTTTTTATTCAATATAACAGTGTAACTGTCATACTAAATATGAAAGGTTTATAATCATAACTCCAAAACCAAATATGAAATTTGTCTTAAAAAGCCTTTAATATTGAATTTATGTAAGTTTTACCAGAATCAGGTATTTTGGAAAGAATCACAAATACAAATATTAGATTTTACTGGCCTCATATTGGTCACACTCAAAATGACAGTTTTTGAGACATAACTCCAAAAATACACATGCAAATAGTCTAATAATGCCTGAAGAAATGCATCTTCGAGGGTTTTCCAGAAAAAAAAACATTTGGTAAGGTTTGCAAAAACAAAATTTGATTTGTTACTCAATTTGACAGTGATGTACTTAGAATCCTGAGATAATGCGAAAAAAGCAATAAAAATGTATTCCAACATAATTCCTAATCCAAACGTGCAAAATGTCTAAAAATGCCTGTGACATTGAATACATGTGTGTTTTACTAGATACAGTTGTTTTTCAATGGTTTGCAAATACTACAATGAGGTTTTACTCAATATGACTGTATACTGTAACACTCAATATGACAGTTATTTAAACATAACTCCTACACCACACATGAAAAATGGCTAATAATGCCTGAAATAATGCATCTTTGGGAGTTTTACTCGAAACATATGCTTTTTTAAATCTTGCAAATGCAAAAAGTAGTTTTTTACTCAATATGACTATAATAGTCTTAGAATCCTGAGATAATGCGAAAAAAGCAATAAAAATGTATTCAAACATAACTTCTAAACAACAGATGCAAAATGGCTAATAATGCCCAGAGATATGTTTTTTTGTTAGTTGTACTAGAAAAATGAATTTTTGTAAGGTTTGCAAAGACACAAGTTAGTTTTTTTATTCAATATAACAGTGTAACTGTCATACTAAATATGAAAGGTTTATAATCATAACTCCAAAACCAAATATGAAATTTGTCTTAAAAAGCCTTTAATATTGAATTTATGTAAGTTTTACCAGAATCAGGTATTTTGGAAAGAATCACAAATACAAATATTAGATTTTACTGGCCTCATATTGGTCACACTCAAAATGACAGTTTTTGAGACATAACTCCAAAAATACACATGCAAATAGTCTAATAATGCCTGAAGAAATGCATCTTCGAGGGTTTTCCAGAAAAAAAAACATTTGGTAAGGTTTGCAAAAACAAAATTTGATTTGTTACTCAATTTGACAGTGATGTACTTAGAATCCTGAGATAATGCGAAAAAAGCAATAAAAATGTATTCCAACATAATTCCTAATCCAAACGTGCCAAATGTCTAAAAATGCCTGTGATGTTGAATACATGTGAGTTTTACTAGATACAGTTGTTTTTCAATGGTTTGCAAATACAAAAATGAGGTTTTACTCAATATGACTGTATACTGTAACACCCAATATGACAGTTATTTAAACATAACTCCTACACCACACATGAAAAATGGCTAATAATGCCTGAAATAATGCATCTTTGGGAGTTTTACTCGAAACATATGCTTTTTTAAATCTTGCAAATGCAAAAAGTAGTTTTTTACTCAATATGACTATAATAGTCTTAGAATCCTGAGATAATGCGAAAAAAGCAATAAAAATGTATTCAAACATAACTTCTAAACAACACATGCAAAATGGCTAATAATGCCCAGAGATATGTTTTTTTGTTAGTTGTACTAGAAAAATGAATTTTTGTAAGGTTTGCAAAGACACAAGTTAGTTTTTTTATTCAATATAACAGTGTAACTGTCATACTAAATATGAAAGGTTTATAATCATAACTCCAAAACCAAATATGAAATTTGTCTTAAAAAGCCTTTAATATTGAATTTATGTAAGTTTTACCAGAATCAGGTATTTTGGAAAGAATCACAAATACAAATATTAGATTTTACTGGCCTCATATTGGTCACACTCAAAATGACAGTTTTTGAGACATAACTCCAAAAATACACATGCAAATAGTCTAATAATGCCTGAAGAAATGCATCTTCGAGGGTTTTCCAGAAAAAAAAACATTTGGTAAGGTTTGCAAAAACAAAATTTGATTTGTTACTCAATTTGACAGTGATGTACTTAGAATCCTGAGATAATGCGAAAAAAGCAATAAAAATGTATTCCAACATAATTCCTAATCCAAACGTGCAAAATGTCTAAAAATGCCTGTGACATTGAATACATGTGCGTTTTACTAGATACAGTTGTTTTTCAATGGTTTGCAAATACTACAATGAGGTTTTACTCAATATGACTGTATACTGTAACACTCAATATGACAGTTATTTAAACATAACTCCTACACCACACATGAAAAATGGCTAATAATGCCTGAAATAATGCATCTTTGGGAGTTTTACTCGAAACATATGCTTTTTTAAATCTTGCAAATGCAAAAAGTAGTTTTTTACTCAATACGACTATAATAGTCTTACAATCCTGAGATAATGCGAAAAAAGCAATAAAAATGTATTCAAACATAACTTCTAAACAACACATGCAAACTGGCTAATAATGCCCAGAGATATGTTTTGTTGTTAGTTTTACTAAAAAATGAATTTTTGTAAGGTTTGCAAAGACACAAGTTAGTTTTTTTATTCAATATAACAGTGTAACTGTCATACTAAATATGAAAGGTTTATAATAATAACTCCAAAACTAAATATGAAATTTTTCTTGAAAAGCCTTTAATATTGAATTTATGTAAGAGTTACCAGAATCAGGTATTTTGGAAAGAATCCCAAATACAAATAATAGATTTTACTGGCCTCATATTGGTCACACTCAAAATGACAGTTTTGGAAACATAACTCCAAAAATACACATGCAAATAGTCTAATAATGCCTGAAGAAATGCATCTTCGAGAGTTTTCCAGAAAAAAACATTTGGTAAGGTTTGCAAAATTTGATTTGTTACTCAATTTGACAGTGATGTACTTAGAATCCTGAGATAATGCGAAAAAAGCAATAAAAATGTATTCCAACATAATTCCTAATCCAAACGTGCAAAATGTCTAAAAATGCCTGTGACATTGAATACATGTGAGTTTTACTAGATACAGTTGTTTTTCAATGGTTTGCAAATACTACAATGAGGTTTTACTCAATATGACTGTATACTGTAACACTCAATATGACAGTTATTTAAACATAACTCCTACACCACACATGAAAAATGGCTAATAATGCCTGAAATAATGCATCTTTGGGAGTTTTACTCGAAACATATGCTTTTTTAAATCTTGCAAATGCAAAAAGTAGTTTTTTACTCAATATGACTATAATAGTCTTAGAATCCTGAGATAATGCGAAAAAAGCAATACAAATGTATTCAAACATAACTTCTAAACAACAGATGCAAAATGGCTAATAATGCCCAGAGATATGTTTTTTTGTTAGTTGTACTAGAAAAATGAATTTTTGTAAGGTTTGCAAAGACACAAGTTAGTTTTATTATTCAATATAACAGTGTAACTGTCATACTAAATATGAAAGGTTTATAATCATAACTCCAAAACCAAATATGAAATTTGTCTTGAAAAGCCTTTAATATTGAATTTATGTAAGTTTTACCAGAATCAGGTATTTTGGAAAGAATCACAAATACAAATATTAGATTTTACTGGCCTCATATTGGTCACACTCAAAATGACAGTTTTTGAGACATAACTCCAAAAATACACATGCAAATAGTCTAATAATGCCTGAAGAAATGCATCTTCGAGGGTTTTCCAGAAAAAAAAACATTTGGTAAGGTTTGCAAAAACAAAATTTGATTTGTTACTCAATTTGACAGTGATGTACTTAGAATCCTGAAATAATGCGAAAAAAGCAATAAAAATGTATTCCAACATAATTCCTAATCCAAACGTGCCAAATGTCTAAAAATGCCTGTGATGTTGAATACATGTGAGTTTTACTAGATACAGTTGTTTTTCAATGGTTTGCAAATACAAAAATGAGGTTTTACTCAATCTGACTGTATACTGTAACACTCAATATGACAGTTATTTAAACATAACTCCTACACCACACATGAAAAATGGCTAATAATGCCTGAAATAATGCATCTTTGGGAGTTTTACTCGAAACATATGCTTTTTTAAATCTTGCAAATGCAAAAAGTAGTTTTTACTCAATACGACTATAATAGTCTTACAATCCTGAGATAATGCGAAAAAAGCAATAAAAATGTATTCAAACATAACTTCTAAACAACAGATGCAAACTGGCTAATAATGCCCAGAGATATGTTTTTTTGTTAGTTGTACTAGAAAAATGAATTTTTGTAAGGTTTGCAAAGACACAAGTTAGTTTTTTTATTCAATATAACAGTGTAACTGTCATACTAAATATGAAAGGTTTATAATAATAACTCCAAAACTAAATATGAAATTTGTCTTGAAAAGCCTTTAATATTGAATTTATGTAAGAGTTACCAGAATCAGGTATTTTGGAAAGAATCCCAAATACAAATATTAGATTTTACTGGCCTCATATTGGTCACACTCAAAATGACAGTTTTTGAAACATAACTCCAAAAATACACATGCAAATAGTCTAATAATGCCTGAAGAAATGCATCTTCGAGAGTTTTCCAGAAAAAAAACATTTGGTAAGGTTTGCAAAATTTGATTTGTTACTCAATTTGACAGTGATGTACATAGAATCCTGAGATAATGCGAAAAAAGCAATAAAAATGTATTCCAACATAATTCCTAATCCAAACGTGCAAAATGTCTAAAAATGCCTGTGACATTGAATACATGTGAGTTTTACTAGATACAGTTGTTTTTCAATGGTTTGCAAATACTACAATGAGGTTTTACTCAATATGACTGTATACTGTAACACTCAATATGACAGTTATTTAAACATAACTCCTACACCACACATGAAAAATGGCTAATAATGCCTGAAATAATGCATCTTTGGGAGTTTTACTCGAAACATATGCTTTTTTAAATCTTGCAAATGCAAAAAGTAGTTTTTTACTCAATATGACTATAATAGTCTTAGAATCCTGAGATAATGCAAAAAAGCAATAAAAATGTATTCAAACATAACTTCTAAACAACAGATGCAAAATGGCTAATAATGCCCAGAGATATGTTTTTTTGTTAGTTGTACTAGAAAAATGAATTTTTGTAAGGTTTGCAAAGACACAAGTTAGTTTTTTTATTCAATATAACAGTGTAACTGTCATACTAAATATGAAAGGTTTATAATCATAACTCCAAAACAAAATATGAAATTTGTCTTAAAAAGCCTTTAATATTGAATTTATGTAAGTTTTACCAGAATCTGGTATTTTGGAAAGAATCACAAATACAAATATTAGATTTTACTGGCCTCATATTGGTCACACTCAAAATGACAGTTTTTGAGACATAACTCCAAAAATACACATGCAAATAGTCTAATAATGCCTGAAGAAATGCATCTTCGAGGGTTTTCCAGAAAAAAAAAACATTTGGTAGGGTTTGCAAAAACAAAATTTGATTTGTTACTCAATTTGACAGTGATGTACTTAGAATCCTGAGATAATGCGAAAAAAGCAATAAAAATGTATTCCAACATAATTCCTGATCCAAACGTGCCAAATGTCTAAAAATGCCTGTGATGTTGAATACATGTGAGTTTTACTAGATACAGTTGTTTTTCAATGGTTTGCAAATACTACAATGAGGTTTTACTCAATATGACTGTATACTGTAACACTCAATATGACAGTTATTTAAACATAACTCCTACACCACACATGAAAAATGGCTAATAATGCCTGAAATAATGCATCTTTGGGAGTTTTACTCGAAACATATGCTTTTTTAAATCTTGCAAATGCAAAAAGTAGTTTTTTACTCAATACGACTATAATAGTCTTACAATCCTGAGATAATGCGAAAAAAGCAATAAAAATGTATTCAAACATAACTTCTAAACAACACATGCAAAATGGCTAATAATGCCCAGAGATATGTTTTTTTGTTAGTTGTACTAGAAAAATGAATTTTTGTAAGGGTTGCAAAGATACAAGTTAGTTTTTTTATTCAATATAACAGTGTAACTGTCATACTAAATATGAAAGGTTTATAATAATAACTCCAAAACTAAATATGAAATTTGTCTTGAAAAGCCTTTAATATTGAATTTATATAAGAGTTACCAGAATCAGGTATTTTGGAAAGAATCACAAATACAAATATTAGATTTTACTGGCCTCATATTGGTCACACTCAAAATGACAGTTTTTGAAACATAACTCCAAAAATACACATGCAAATAGTCTAATAATGCCTGAAGAAATGCATCTTCGAGAGTTTTCCAGAAAAAAAACATTTGGTAAGGTTTGCAAAAACAAAATTTGATTTGTTACTCAATTTGACAGTGATGTACTTAGAATCCTGAGATAATGCGAAAAAAGCAATAAAAATGTATTCCAACATAATTCCTAGTCCAAACGTGCAAAATGTCTAAAAATGCCTGTGACATTGATTACATGTGAGTTTTACTAGATACAGTTGTTTTTCAATGGTTTGCAAATACTACAATGAGGTTTTACTCAATATGACTGTATACTGTAACACTCAATATGACAGTTATTTAAACATAACTCCTACACCACACATGAAAAATGGCTAATAATGCCTGAAATAATGCATCTTTGGGAGTTTTACTCGAAACATATGCTTATTTAAATCTTGCAAATGCAAAAAGTAGTTTTTTACTCAATATGACTATAATAGTCTTAGAATCCTGAGATAATAAGAAAAAAGCAATAAAAATGTATTCAAACATAACTTCTAAACAACGGATGCAAAATGGCTAATAATGCCCAGAGATATGTTTTTTTTGTTAGTTGTACTAGAAAAATGAATTTTTGTAAGGTTTGCAAAGACACAAGTTAGTTTTTTTTATTCAATATAACAGTGTAACTGTCATACTAAATATGAAAGGTTTATAATCATAACTCCAAAACCAAATATGAAATTTGTCTTAAAAAGCCTTTAATATTGAATTTATGTAAGTTTTACCAGAATCAGGTATTTTGGAAAGAATCACAAATACAAATATTAGATTTTACTGGCCTCATATTGGTCACACTCAAAATGACAGTTTTTGAGACATAACTCCAAAAATACACATGCAAATAGTCTAATAATGCCTGAAGAAATGCATCTTCGAGGGTTTTCCAGAAAAAAAAACATTTGGTAAGGTTTGTAAAAACAAAATTTGATTTGTTAATCAATTTGACAGTGATGTACTTAGAATCCTGAGATAATGCGAAAAAAACAATAAAAATGTCTTCCAACATAATTCCTAATCCAAACGTGCCAAATGTCTAAAAATGCCTGTGATGTTGAATACATGTGAGTTTTACTAGATACAGTTGTTTTTCAATGGTTTGCAAATACAAAAATGAGGTTTTACTCAATATGACTGTATACTGTAACACTCAATATGACAGTTATTTAAACATAAGTCCTACACCACACATGAAAAATGGCTAATAATGCCTGAAATAATGCATCTTTGGGAGTTTTACTCGAAACATATGCTTATTTAAATCTTGCAAATGCAAAAAGTAGTTTTTTACTCAATATGACTATAATAGTCTTAGAATCCTGAGATAATGCGAAAAAAGCAATAAAAATGTATTCAAACATAACTTCTAAACAACACATGCAAAATGGCTAATAATGCCCAGAGATATGTTTTTTTTGTTAGTTGTACTAGAAAAATGAATTTTTGTAAGGTTTGCAAAGACACAAGTTAGTTTTTTTTATTCAATATAACAGTGTAACTGTCATACTAAATATGAAAGGTTTATAATCATAACTCCAAAACCAAATATGAAATTTGTCTTAAAAAGCCTTTAATATCGAATTTATGTAAGTTTTACCAGAATCAGGTATTTTGGAAAGAATCACAAATACAAATATTAGATTTTACTGACCTCATATTGGTCACACTCAAAATGACAGTTTTTGAAACATAACTCCAAAAATACACATGCAAATAGTCTAATAATGCCTGAAGAAATGCATCTTCGAGAGTTTTCCAGAAAAAAAACATTTGGTAAGGTTTGCAAAAACAAAATTTGATTTGTTACTCAATTTGACAGTGATGTACTTAGAATCCTGAGATAATGCGAAAAAAGCAATAAAAATGTATTCCAACATAATTCCTAGTCCAAACGTGCAAAATGTCTAAAAATGCCTGTGACATTGATTACATGTGAGTTTTACTAGATACAGTTGTTTTTCAATGGTTTGCAAATACTACAATGAGGTTTTACTCAATATGACTGTATACTGTAACACTCAATATGACAGTTATTTAAACATAACTCCTACACCACACATGAAAAATGGCTAATAATGCCTGAAATAATGCATCTTTGGGAGTTTTACTCGAAACATATGCTTATTTAAATCTTGCAAATGCAAAAAGTAGTTTTTTACTCAATATGACTATAATAGTCTTAGAATCCTGAGATAATGCGAAAAAAGCAATAAAAATGTATTCAAACATAACTTCTAAACAACGGATGCAAAATGGCTAATAATGCCCAGAGATATGTTTTTTTTGTTAGTTGTACTAGAAAAATGAATTTTTGTAAGGTTTGCAAAGACACAAGTTAGTTTTTTTTATTCAATATAACAGTGTAACTGTCATACTAAATATGAAAGGTTTATAATCATAACTCCAAAACCAAATATGAAATTTGTCTTAAAAAGCCTTTAATATTGAATTTATGTAAGTTTTACCAGAATCAGGTATTTTGGAAAGAATCACAAATACAAATATTAGATTTTACTGGCCTCATATTGGTCACACTCAAAATGACAGTTTTTGAGACATAACTCCAAAAATACACATGCAAATAGTCTAATAATGCCTGAAGAAATGCATCTTCGAGGGTTTTCCAGAAAAAAAAACATTTGGTAAGGTTTGCAAAAACAAAATTTGATTTGTTAATCAATTTGACAGTGATGTACTTAGAATCCTGAGATAATGCGAAAAAAACAATAAAAATGTCTTCCAACATAATTCCTAATCCAAACGTGCCAAATGTCTAAAAATGCCTGTGATGTTGAATACATGTGAGTTTTACTAGATACAGTTGTTTTTCAATGGTTTGCAAATACAAAAATGAGGTTTTACTCAATATGACTGTATACTGTAACACTCAATATGACAGTTATTTAAACATAACTCCTACACCACACATGAAAAATGGCTAATAATGCCTGAAATAATGCATCTTTGGGAGTTTTACTCGAAACATATGCTTATTTAAATCTTGCAAATGCAAAAAGTAGTTTTTTACTCAATATGACTATAATAGTCTTAGAATCCTGAGATAATGCGAAAAAAGCAATAAAAATGTATTCAAACATAACTTCTAAACAACACATGCAAAATGGCTAATAATGCCCAGAGATATGTTTTTTTTGTTAGTTGTACTAGAAAAATGAATTTTTGTAAGGTTTGCAAAGACACAAGTTAGTTTTTTTTATTCAATATAACAGTGTAACTGTCATACTAAATATGAAAGGTTTATAATCATAACTCAGAAACCAAATATGAAATTTGTCTTAAAAAGCCTTTAATATCGAATTTATGTAAGTTTTACCAGAATCAGGTATTTTGGAAAGAATCACAAATACAAATATTAGATTTTACTGGCCTCATATTGGTCACACTCAAAATGACAGTTTTTGAGACATAACTCCAAAAATACACATGCAAATAGTCTAATAATGCCTGAAGAAATGCATCTTCGAGGGTTTTCCAGAAAAAAAAACATTTGGTAAGGTTTGCAAAAACAAAATTTGATTTGTTACTCAATTTGACAGTGATGTACTTAGAATCCTGAGATAATGCGAAAAAAGCAATAAAAATGTATTCCAACATAATTCCTAATCCAAACGTGCCAAATGTCTAAAAATGCCTGTGATGTTGAATACATGTGAGTTTTACTAGATACAGTTGTTTTTCAATGGTTTGCAAATACAAAAATGAGGTTTTACTCAATCTGACTGTATACTGTAACACTCAATATGACAGTTATTTAAACATAACTCCTACACCACACATGAAAAATGGCTAATAATGCCTGAAATAATGCATCTTTGGGAGTTTTACTCGAAACATATGCTTTTTTAAATCTTGCAAATGCAAAAAGTAGTTTTTTACTCAATACGACTATAATAGTCTTACAATCCTGAGATAATGCGAAAAAAGCAATAAAAATGTATTCAAACATAACTTCTAAACAACACATGCAAACTGGCTAATAATGCCCAGAGATATGTTTTTTTGTTAGTTGTACTAGAAAAATGAATTTTTGTAAGGTTTGCAAAGACGCAAGTTAGTTTTTTTATTCAATATAACAGTGTAACTGTCATACTAAATATGAAAGGTTTATAATAATAACTCCAAAACTAAATATGAAATTTGTCTTGAAAAGCCTTTAATATTGAATTTATGTAAGAGTTACCAGAATCAGGTATTTTGGAAAGAATCCCAAATACAAATATTAGATTTTACTGGCCTCATATTGGTCACACTCAAAATGACAGTTTTTGAAACATAACTCCAAAAATACACATGCAAATAGTCTAATAATGCCTGAAGAAATGCATCTTCGAGAGTTTTCCAGAAAAAAAACGTTTGGTAAGGTTTGCAAAATTTGATTTGTTACTCAATTTGACAGTGATGTACTTAGAATCCTGAGATAATGCGAAAAAAGCAATAAAAATGTATTCCAACATAATTCCTAATCCAAACGTGCCAAATGTCTAAAAATGCCTGTGATGTTGAATACATGTGAGTTTTACTAGATACAGTTGTTTTTCAATGGTTTGCAAATACAAAAATGAGGTTTTACTCAATATGACTGTATACTGTAACACTCAATATGACAGTTATTTAAACATAACTCCTACACCACACATGAAAAATGGCTAATAATGCCTGAAATAATGCATCTTTGGGAGTTTTACTGGAAATATATCCTTTTTTAAATCTTGCAAATGCAAAAAGTAGTGTTTTACTCAATATGACTATAATAGTCTTAGAATCCTGAGATAATGCGAAAAAAGCAATAAAAATGTATTCAAACATAACTTCTAAACAACACATGTAAAATGGCTAATAATGCCCAGAGATATGTTTTTTTGTTAGTTGTACTAGAAAAATGAATTTTTGTAAGGTTTGCAAAGACACAAGTTAGTTTTTTTATTCAATATAACAGTGTAACTGTCATACTAAATATGAAAGGTTTATAATCATAACTCCAAAACCAAATATGAAATTTGTCTTGAAAAGCCTTTAATATTGAATCTATGTAAGTTTTACCAGAATCAGGTATTTTGGAAAGAATCACAAATACAAATATTAGATTTTACTGGCCTCATATTGGTCACACTCAAAATGACAGTTTTTGAGACATAACTCCAAAAATACACATGCAAATAGTCTAATAATGCCTGAAGAAATGCATCTTCGAGGGTTTTCCAGAAAAAAAAACATTTGGTAAGGTTTGCAAAAACAAAATTTGATTTGTTACTCAATTTGACAGTGATGTACTTAGAATCCTGAGATAATGCGAAAAAAGCAATAAAAATGTATTCCAACATAATTCCTAATCCAAACGTGCAAAATGTCTAAAAATGCCTGTGACATTGAATACATGTGTGTTTTACTAGATACAGTTGTTTTTCAATGGTTTGCAAATACTACAATGAGGTTTTACTCAATATGACTGTATACTGTAACACTCAATATGACAGTTATTTAAACATAACTCATACACCACACATGAAAAATGGCTAATAATGCCTGAAATAATGCATCTTTGGGAGTTTTACTCGAAACATATGCTTTTTTAAATCTTGCAAATGCAAAAAGTAGTTTTTTACTCAATATGACTATAATAGTCTTAGAATCCTGAGATAATGCGAAAAAAGCAATAAAAATGTATTCAAACATAACTTCTAAACAACAGATGCAAAATGGCTAATAATGCCCAGAGATATGTTTTTTTGTTAGTTGTACTAGAAAAATGAATTTTTGTAAGGTTTGCAAAGACACAAGTTAGTTTTTTTATTCAATATAACAGTGTAACTGTCATACTAAATATGAAAGGTTTATAATCATAACTCCAAAACCAAATATGAAATTTGTCTTAAAAAGCCTTTAATATTGAATTTATGTAAGTTTTACCAGAATCAGGTATTTTGGAAAGAATCACAAATACAAATATTAGATTTTACTGGCCTCATATTGGTCACACTCAAAATGACAGTTTTTGAGACATAACTCCAAAAATACACATGCAAATAGTCTAATAATGCCTGAAGAAATGCATCTTCGAGGGTTTTCCAGAAAAAAAAACATTTGGTAAGGTTTGCAAAAACAAAATTTGATTTGTTACTCAATTTGACAGTGATGTACTTAGAATCCTGAGATAATGCGAAAAAAGCAATAAAAATGTATTCCAACATAATTCCTAATCCAAACGTGCCAAATGTCTAAAAATGCCTGTGATGTTGAATACATGTGAGTTTTACTAGATACAGTTGTTTTTCAATGGTTTGCAAATACAAAAATGAGGTTTTACTCAATATGACTGTATACTGTAACACCCAATATGACAGTTATTTAAACATAACTCCTACACCACACATGAAAAATGGCTAATAATGCCTGAAATAATGCATCTTTGGGAGTTTTACTCGAAACATATGCTTTTTTAAATCTTGCAAATGCAAAAAGTAGTTTTTTACTCAATATGACTATAATAGTCTTAGAATCCTGAGATAATGCGAAAAAAGCAATAAAAATGTATTCAAACATAACTTCTAAACAACACTTGCAAAATGGCTAATAATGCCCAGAGATATGTTTTTTTGTTAGTTGTACTAGAAAAATGAATTTTTGTAAGGTTTGCAAAGACACAAGTTAGTTTTTTTATTCAATATAACAGTGTAACTGTCATACTAAATATGAAAGGTTTATAATCATAACTCCAAAACCAAATATGAAATTTGTCTTAAAAAGCCTTTAATATTGAATTTATGTAAGTTTTACCAGAATCAGGTATTTTGGAAAGAATCACAAATACAAATATTAGATTTTACTGGCCTCATATTGGTCACACTCAAAATGACAGTTTTTGAGACATAACTCCAAAAATACACATGCAAATAGTCTAATAATGCCTGAAGAAATGCATCTTCGAGGGTTTTCCAGAAAAAAAAACATTTGGTAAGGTTTGCAAAAACAAAATTTGATTTGTTACTCAATTTGACAGTGATGTACTTAGAATCCTGAGATAATGCGAAAAAAGCAATAAAAATGTATTCCAACATAATTCCTAATCCAAACGTGCAAAATGTCTAAAAATGCCTGTGACATTGAATACATGTGCGTTTTACTAGATACAGTTGTTTTTCAATGGTTTGCAAATACTACAATGAGGTTTTACTCAATATGACTGTATACTGTAACACTCAATATGACAGTTATTTAAACATAACTCCTACACCACACATGAAAAATGGCTAATAATGCCTGAAATAATGCATCTTTGGGAGTTTTACTCGAAACATATGCTTTTTTAAATCTTGCAAATGCAAAAAGTAGTTTTTTACTCAATATGACTATAATAGTCTTAGAATCCTGAGATAATGCGAAAAAAGCAATAAAAATGTATTCAAACATAACTTCTAAACAACACATGCAAAATGGCTAATAATGCCCAGAGATATGTTTTTTTGTTAGTTGTACTAGAAAAATGAATTTTTGTAAGGTTTGCAAAGACACAAGTTAGTTTTTTTTATTCAATATAACAGTGTAACTGTCATACTAAATATGAAAGGTTTATAATCATAACTCCAAAACCAAATATGAAATTTGTCTTGAAAAGCCTTTAATATTGAATTTATGTAAGTTTTACCAGAATCAGGTATTTTGGAAAGAATCACAAATACAAATATTAGATTTTACTGGCCTCATATTGGTCACACTCAAAATGACAGTTTTTGAGACATAACTCCAAAAATACACATGCAAATAGTCTAATAATGCCTGAAGAAATGCATCTTCGAGGGTTTTCCAGAAAAAAAAACATTTGGTAAGGTTTGCAAAAACAAAATTTGATTTGTTACTCAATTTGACAGTGATGTACTTAGAATCCTGAAATAATGCGAAAAAAGCAATAAAAATGTATTCCAACATAATTCCTAATCCAAACGTGCCAAATGTCTAAAAATGCCTGTGATGTTGAATACATGTGAGTTTTACTAGATACAGTTGTTTTTCAATGGTTTGCAAATACAAAAATGAGGTTTTACTCAATCTGACTGTATACTGTAACACTCAATATGACAGTTATTTAAACATAACTCCTACACCACACATGAAAAATGGCTAATAATGCCTGAAATAATGCATCTTTGGGAGTTTTACTCGAAACATATGCTTTTTTAAATCTTGCAAATGCAAAAAGTAGTTTTTACTCAATACGACTATAATAGTCTTACAATCCTGAGATAATGCGAAAAAAGCAATAAAAATGTATTCAAACATAACTTCTAAACAACAGATGCAAACTGGCTAATAATGCCCAGAGATATGTTTTTTTGTTAGTTGTACTAGAAAAATGAATTTTTGTAAGGTTTGCAAAGACACAAGTTAGTTTTTTTATTCAATATAACAGTGTAACTGTCATACTAAATATGAAAGGTTTATAATAATAACTCCAAAACTAAATATGAAATTTGTCTTGAAAAGCCTTTAATATTGAATTTATGTAAGAGTTACCAGAATCAGGTATTTTGGAAAGAATCCCAAATACAAATATTAGATTTTACTGGCCTCATATTGGTCACACTCAAAATGACAGTTTTTGAAACATAACTCCAAAAATACACATGCAAATAGTCTAATAATGCCTGAAGAAATGCATCTTCGAGAGTTTTCCAGAAAAAAAACATTTGGTAAGGTTTGCAAAATTTGATTTGTTACTCAATTTGACAGTGATGTACATAGAATCCTGAGATAATGCGAAAAAAGCAATAAAAATGTATTCCAACATAATTCCTAATCCAAACGTGCAAAATGTCTAAAAATGCCTGTGACATTGAATACATGTGAGTTTTACTAGATACAGTTGTTTTTCAATGGTTTGCAAATACTACAATGAGGTTTTACTCAATATGACTGTATACTGTAACACTCAATATGACAGTTATTTAAACATAACTCCTACACCACACATGAAAAATGGCTAATAATGCCTGAAATAATGCATCTTTGGGAGTTTTACTCGAAACATATGCTTTTTTAAATCTTGCAAATGCAAAAAGTAGTTTTTTACTCAATATGACTATAATAGTCTTAGAATCCTGAGATAATGCAAAAAAGCAATAAAAATGTATTCAAACATAACTTCTAAACAACAGATGCAAAATGGCTAATAATGCCCAGAGATATGTTTTTTTGTTAGTTGTACTAGAAAAATGAATTTTTGTAAGGTTTGCAAAGACACAAGTTAGTTTTTTTATTCAATATAACAGTGTAACTGTCATACTAAATATGAAAGGTTTATAATCATAACTCCAAAACAAAATATGAAATTTGTCTTAAAAAGCCTTTAATATTGAATTTATGTAAGTTTTACCAGAATCTGGTATTTTGGAAAGAATCACAAATACAAATATTAGATTTTACTGGCCTCATATTGGTCACACTCAAAATGACAGTTTTTGAGACATAACTCCAAAAATACACATGCAAATAGTCTAATAATGCCTGAAGAAATGCATCTTCGAGGGTTTTCCAGAAAAAAAAAACATTTGGTAAGGTTTGCAAAAACAAAATTTGATTTGTTACTCAATTTGACAGTGATGTACTTAGAATCCTGAGATAATGCGAAAAAAGCAATAAAAATGTATTCCAACATAATTTCTGATCCAAACGTGCCAAATGTCTAAAAATGCCTGTGATGTTGAATACATGTGAGTTTTACTAGATACAGTTGTTTTTCAATGGTTTGCAAATACTACAATGAGGTTTTACTCAATATGACTGTATACTGTAACACTCAATATGACAGTTATTTAAACATAACTCCTACACCACACATGAAAAATGGCTAATAATGCCTGAAATAATGCATCTTTGGGAGTTTTACTCGAAACATATGCTTTTTTAAATCTTGCAAATGCAAAAAGTAGTTTTTTACTCAATACGACTATAATAGTCTTACAATCCTGAGATAATGCGAAAAAAGCAATAAAAATGTATTCAAACATAACTTCTAAACAACACATGCAAAATGGCTAATAATGCCCAGAGATATGTTTTTTTGTTAGTTGTACTAGAAAAATGAATTTTTGTAAGGGTTGCAAAGATACAAGTTAGTTTTTTTATTCAATATAACAGTGTAACTGTCATACTAAATATGAAAGGTTTATAATAATAACTCCAAAACTAAATATGAAATTTGTCTTGAAAAGCCTTTAATATTGAATTTATATAAGAGTTACCAGAATCAGGTATTTTGGAAAGAATCACAAATACAAATATTAGATTTTACTGGCCTCATATTGGTCACACTCAAAATGACAGTTTTTGAAACATAACTCCAAAAATACACATGCAAATAGTCTAATAATGCCTGAAGAAATGCATCTTCGAGAGTTTTCCAGAAAAAAAACATTTGGTAAGGTTTGCAAAAACAAAATTTGATTTGTTACTCAATTTGACAGTGATGTACTTAGAATCCTGAGATAATGCGAAAAAAGCAATAAAAATGTATTCCAACATAATTCCTAGTCCAAACGTGCAAAATGTCTAAAAATGCCTGTGACATTGATTACATGTGAGTTTTACTAGATACAGTTGTTTTTCAATGGTTTGCAAATACTACAATGAGGTTTTACTCAATATGACTGTATACTGTAACACTCAATATGACAGTTATTTAAACATAACTCCTACACCACACATGAAAAATGGCTAATAATGCCTGAAATAATGCATCTTTGGGAGTTTTACTCGAAACATATGCTTATTTAAATCTTGCAAATGCAAAAAGTAGTTTTTTACTCAATATGACTATAATAGTCTTAGAATCCTGAGATAATAAGAAAAAAGCAATAAAAATGTATTCAAACATAACTTCTAAACAACGGATGCAAAATGGCTAATAATGCCCAGAGATATGTTTTTTTTGTTAGTTGTACTAGAAAAATGATTTTTTGTAAGGTTTGCAAAGACACAAGTTAGTTTTTTTTATTCAATATAACAGTGTAACTGTCATACTAAATATGAAAGGTTTATAATCATAACTCCAAAACCAAATATGAAATTTGTCTTAAAAAGCCTTTAATATTGAATTTATGTAAGTTTTACCAGAATCAGGTATTTTGGAAAGAATCACAAATACAAATATTAGATTTTACTGGCCTCATATTGGTCACACTCAAAATGACAGTTTTTGAGACATAACTCCAAAAATACACATGCAAATAGTCTAATAATGCCTGAAGAAATGCATCTTCGAGGGTTTTCCAGAAAAAAAAACATTTGGTAAGGTTTGTAAAAACAAAATTTGATTTGTTAATCAATTTGACAGTGATGTACTTAGAATCCTGAGATAATGCGAAAAAAACAATAAAAATGTCTTCCAACATAATTCCTAATCCAAACGTGCCAAATGTCTAAAAATGCCTGTGATGTTGAATACATGTGAGTTTTACTAGATACAGTTGTTTTTCAATGGTTTGCAAATACAAAAATGAGGTTTTACTCAATATGACTGTATACTGTAACACTCAATATGACAGTTATTTAAACATAACTCCTACACCACACATGAAAAATGGCTAATAATGCCTGAAATAATGCATCTTTGGGAGTTTTACTCGAAACATATGCTTATTTAAATCTTGCAAATGCAAAAAGTAGTTTTTTACTCAATATGACTATAATAGTCTTAGAATCCTGAGATAATGCGAAAAAAGCAATAAAAATGTATTCAAACATAACTTCTAAACAACACATGCAAAATGGCTAATAATGCCCAGAGATATGTTTTTTTTGTTAGTTGTACTAGAAAAATGAATTTTTGTAAGGTTTGCAAAGACACAAGTTAGTTTTTTTTATTCAATATAACAGTGTAACTGTCATACTAAATATGAAAGGTTTATAATCATAACTCCAAAACCAAATATGAAATTTGTCTTAAAAAGCCTTTAATATCGAATTTATGTAAGTTTTACCAGAATCAGGTATTTTGGAAAGAATCACAAATACAAATATTAGATTTTACTGGCCTCATATTGGTCACACTCAAAATGACAGTTTTTGAAACATAACTCCAAAAATACACATGCAAATAGTCTAATAATGCCTGAAGAAATGCATCTTCGAGAGTTTTCCAGAAAAAAAACATTTGGTAAGGTTTGCAAAAACAAAATTTGATTTGTTACTCAATTTGACAGTGATGTACTTAGAATCCTGAGATAATGCGAAAAAAGCAATAAAAATGTATTCCAACATAATTCCTAGTCCAAACGTGCAAAATGTCTAAAAATGCCTGTGACATTGATTACATGTGAGTTTTACTAGATACAGTTGTTTTTCAATGGTTTGCAAATACTACAATGAGGTTTTACTCAATATGACTGTATACTGTAACACTCAATATGACAGTTATTTAAACATAACTCCTACACCACACATGAAAAATGGCTAATAATGCCTGAAATAATGCATCTTTGGGAGTTTTACTCGAAACATATGCTTATTTAAATCTTGCAAATGCAAAAAGTAGTTTTTTACTCAATATGACTATAATAGTCTTAGAATCCTGAGATAATGCGAAAAAAGCAATAAAAATGTATTCAAACATAACTTCTAAACAACGGATGCAAAATGGCTAATAATGCCCAGAGATATGTTTTTTTTGTTAGTTGTACTAGAAAAATGAATTTTTGTAAGGTTTGCAAAGACACAAGTTAGTTTTTTTTATTCAATATAACAGTGTAACTGTCATACTAAATATGAAAGGTTTATAATCATAACTCCAAAACCAAATATGAAATTTGTCTTAAAAAGCCTTTAATATTGAATTTATGTAAGTTTTACCAGAATCAGGTATTTTGGAAAGAATCACAAATACAAATATTAGATTTTACTGGCCTCATATTGGTCACACTCAAAATGACAGTTTTTGAGACATAACTCCAAAAATACACATGCAAATAGTCTAATAATGCCTGAAGAAATGCATCTTCGAGGGTTTTCCAGAAAAAAAAACATTTGGTAAGGTTTGCAAAAACAAAATTTGATTTGTTAATCAATTTGACAGTGATGTACTTAGAATCCTGAGATAATGCGAAAAAAACAATAAAAATGTCTTCCAACATAATTCCTAATCCAAACGTGCCAAATGTCTAAAAATGCCTGTGATGTTGAATACATGTGAGTTTTACTAGATACAGTTGTTTTTCAATGGTTTGCAAATACAAAAATGAGGTTTTACTCAATATGACTGTATACTGTAACACTCAATATGACAGTTATTTAAACATAACTCCTACACCACACATGAAAAATGGCTAATAATGCCTGAAATAATGCATCTTTGGGAGTTTTACTCGAAACATATGCTTATTTAAATCTTGCAAATGCAAAAAGTAGTTTTTTACTCAATATGACTATAATAGTCTTAGAATCCTGAGATAATGCGAAAAAAGCAATAAAAATGTATTCAAACATAACTTCTAAACAACACATGCAAAATGGCTAATAATGCCCAGAGATATGTTTTTTTTGTTAGTTGTACTAGAAAAATGAATTTTTGTAAGGTTTGCAAAGACACAAGTTAGTTTTTTTTATTCAATATAACAGTGTAACTGTCATACTAAATATGAAAGGTTTATAATCATAACTCAGAAACCAAATATGAAATTTGTCTTAAAAAGCCTTTAATATCGAATTTATGTAAGTTTTACCAGAATCAGGTATTTTGGAAAGAATCACAAATACAAATATTAGATTTTACTGGCCTCATATTGGTCACACTCAAAATGACAGTTTTTGAGACATAACTCCAAAAATACACATGCAAATAGTCTAATAATGCCTGAAGAAATGCATCTTCGAGGGTTTTCCAGAAAAAAAAACATTTGGTAAGGTTTGCAAAAACAAAATTTGATTTGTTACTCAATTTGACAGTGATGTACTTAGAATCCTGAGATAATGCGAAAAAAGCAATAAAAATGTATTCCAACATAATTCCTAATCCAAACGTGCCAAATGTCTAAAAATGCCTGTGATGTTGAATACATGTGAGTTTTACTAGATACAGTTGTTTTTCAATGGTTTGCAAATACAAAAATGAGGTTTTACTCAATCTGACTGTATACTGTAACACTCAATATGACAGTTATTTAAACATAACTCCTACACCACACATGAAAAATGGCTAATAATGCCTGAAATAATGCATCTTTGGGAGTTTTACTCGAAACATATGCTTTTTTAAATCTTGCAAATGCAAAAAGTAGTTTTTTACTCAATACGACTATAATAGTCTTACAATCCTGAGATAATGCGAAAAAAGCAATAAAAATGTATTCAAACATAACTTCTAAACAACACATGCAAACTGGCTAATAATGCCCAGAGATATGTTTTTTTGTTAGTTGTACTAGAAAAATGAATTTTTGTAAGGTTTGCAAAGACGCAAGTTAGTTTTTTTATTCAATATAACAGTGTAACTGTCATACTAAATATGAAAGGTTTATAATAATAACTCCAAAACTAAATATGAAATTTGTCTTGAAAAGCCTTTAATATTGAATTTATGTAAGAGTTACCAGAATCAGGTATTTTGGAAAGAATCCCAAATACAAATATTAGATTTTACTGGCCTCATATTGGTCACACTCAAAATGACAGTTTTTGAAACATAACTCCAAAAATACACATGCAAATAGTCTAATAATGCCTGAAGAAATGCATCTTCGAGAGTTTTCCAGAAAAAAAACGTTTGGTAAGGTTTGCAAAATTTGATTTGTTACTCAATTTGACAGTGATGTACTTAGAATCCTGAGATAATGCGAAAAAAGCAATAAAAATGTATTCCAACATAATTCCTAATCCAAACGTGCCAAATGTCTAAAAATGCCTGTGATGTTGAATACATGTGAGTTTTACTAGATACAGTTGTTTTTCAATGGTTTGCAAATACAAAAATGAGGTTTTACTCAATATGACTGTATACTGTAACACTCAATATGACAGTTATTTAAACATAACTCCTACACCACACATGAAAAATGGCTAATAATGCCTGAAATAATGCATCTTTGGGAGTTTTACTGGAAATATATCCTTTTTTAAATCTTGCAAATGCAAAAAGTAGTGTTTTACTCAATATGACTATAATAGTCTTAGAATCCTGAGATAATGCGAAAAAAGCAATAAAAATGTATTCAAACATAACTTCTAAACAACACATGTAAAATGGCTAATAATGCCCAGAGATATGTT
The DNA here is from genome assembly GCF_033978795.1 of Nerophis ophidion. Classification (NCBI taxonomy): domain Eukaryota; kingdom Metazoa; phylum Chordata; class Actinopteri; order Syngnathiformes; family Syngnathidae; genus Nerophis; species Nerophis ophidion. The sequence goes on along the minus strand of NW_026907002.1, from coordinate 118,733 downwards.
TTTTTGTTAGTTGTACTAGAAAAATGAATTTTTGTAAGGTTTGCAAAGACACAAGTTAGTTTTTTTATTCAATATAACAGTGTAACTGTCATACTAAATATGAAAGGTTTATAATCATAACTCCAAAACCAAATATGAAATTTGTCTTGAAAAGCCTTTAATATTGAATCTATGTAAGTTTTACCAGAATCAGGTATTTTGGAAAGAATCACAAATACAAATATTAGATTTTACTGGCCTCATATTGGTCACACTCAAAATGACAGTTTTTGAAACATAACTCCAAAAATACACATGCAAATAGTCTAATAATGCCTGAAGAAATGCATCTTCGAGAGTTTTCCAGAAAAAAACATTTGGTAAGGTTTGCAAAATTTGATTTGTTACTCAATTTGACAGTGATGTACTTAGAATCCTGAGATAATGCGAAAAAAGCAATAAAAATGTATTCCAACATAATTCCTAATCCAAACGTGCAAAATGTCTAAAAATGCCTGTGACATTGAATACATGTGAGTTTTACTAGATACAGTTGTTTTTCAATGGTTTGCAAATACTACAATGAGGTTTTACTCAATATGACTGTATACTGTAACACTCAATATGACAGTTATTTAAACATAACTCCTACACCACACATGAAAAATGGCTAATAATGCCTAAAATAATGCATCTTTGGGAGTTTTACTCGAAATATATCCTTTTTTAAATCTTGCAAATGCAAAAAGTAGTGTTTTACTCAATATGACTATAATAGTCTTAGAATCCTGAGATAATGCGAAAAAAGCAATAAAAATGTATTCAAACATAACTTCTAAACAACACATGCAAAATGGCTAATAATGCCCAGAGATATGTTTTTTTGTTAGTTGTACTAGAAAAATGAATTTTTGTAAGGTTTGCAAAGACACAAGTTAGTTTTTTTATTCAATATAACAGTGTAACTGTCATACTAAATATGAAAGGTTTATAATCATAACTCCAAAACCAAATATGAAATTTGTCTTAAAAAGCCTTTAATATTGAATTTATGTAAGTTTTACCAGAATCAGGTATTTTGGAAAGAATCACAAATACAAATATTAGATTTTACTGGCCTCATATTGGTCACACTCAAAATGACAGTTTTTTAGACATAACTCCAAAAATACACATGCAAATAGTCTAATAATGCCTGAAGAAATGCATCTTCGAGGGTTTTCCAGAAAAAAAAACATTTGGTAAGGTTTGCAAAAACAAAATTTGATTTGTTACTCAATTTGACAGTGATGTACTTAGAATCCTGAGATAATGCGAAAAAAGCAATAAAAATGTATTCCAACCTAATTCCTAATCCAAACGTGCCAAATGTCTAAAAATGCCTGTGATGTTGAATACATGTGAGTTTTACTAGATACAGTTGTTTTTCAATGGTTTGCAAATACAAAAATGAGGTTTTACTCAATATGACTGTATACTGTAACACCCAATATGACAGTTATTTAAACATAACTCCTACACCACACATGAAAAATGGCTAATAATGCCTGAAATAATGCATCTTTGGGAGTTTTACTCGAAACATATGCTTTTTTAAATCTTGCAAATGCAAAAAGTAGTTTTTTACTCAATATGACTATAATAGTCTTAGAATCCTGAGATAATGCGAAAAAAGCAATACAAATGTATTCAAACATAACTTCTAAACAACAGATGCAAAATGGCTAATAATGCCCAGAGATATGTTTTTTTGTTAGTTGTACTAGAAAAATGAATTTTTGTAAGGTTTGCAAAGACACAAGTTAGTTTTTTTATTCAATATAACAGTGTAACTGTCATACTAAATATGAAAGGTTTATAATCATAACTCCAAAACCAAATATGAAATTTGTCTTGAAAAGCCTTTAATATTGAATCTATGTAAGTTTTACCAGAATCAGGTATTTTGGAAAGAATCACAAATACAAATATTAGATTTTACTGGCCTCATATTAGTCACACTCAAAATGACAGTTTTTGAGACATAACTCCAAAAATACACATGCAAATAGTCTAATAATGCCTGAAGAAATGCATCTTCGAGAGTTTTCCAGAAAAAAAACATTTGGTAAGGTTTGCAAAATTTGATTTGTTACTCAATTTGACAGTGATGTACTTAGAATCCTGAGATAATGCGAAAAAAGCAATAAAAATGTATTCCAACATAATTCCTAATCCAAACGTGCAAAATGTCTAAAAATGCCTGTGACATTGAATACATGTGAGTTTTACTAGATACAGTTGTTTTTCAATGGTTTGCAAATACTACAATGAGGTTTTACTCAATATGACTGTATACTGTAACACTCAATATGACAGTTATTTAAACATAACTCCTACACCACACATGAAAAATGGCTAATAATGCCTAAAATAATGCATCTTTGGGAGTTTTACTCGAAATATATCCTTTTTTAAATCTTGCAAATGCAAAAAGTAGTGTTTTACTCAATATGACTATAATAGTCTTAGAATCCTGAGATAATGCGAAAAAAGCAATAAAAATGTATTCAAACATAACTTCTAAACAACACATGCAAAATGGCTAATAATGCCCAGAGATATGTTTTTTTGTTAGTTGTACTAGAAAAATGAATTTTTGTAAGGTTTGCAAAGACACAAGTTAGTTTTTTTATTCAATATAACAGTGTAACTGTCATACTAAATATGAAAGGTTTATAATCATAACTCCAAAACCAAATATGAAATTTGTCTTAAAAAGCCTTTAATATTGAATTTATGTAAGTTTTACCAGAATCAGGTATTTTGGAAAGAATCACAAATACAAATATTAGATTTTACTGGCCTCATATTGGTCACACTCAAAATGACAGTTTTTTAGACATAACTCCAAAAATACACATGCAAATAGTCTAATAATGCCTGAAGAAATGCATCTTCGAGGGTTTTCCAGAAAAAAAAACATTTGGTAAGGTTTGCAAAAACAAAATTTGATTTGTTACTCAATTTGACAGTGATGTACTTAGAATCCTGAGATAATGCGAAAAAAGCAATAAAAATGTATTCCAACCTAATTCCTAATCCAAACGTGCCAAATGTCTAAAAATGCCTGTGATGTTGAATACATGTGAGTTTTACTAGATACAGTTGTTTTTCAATGGTTTGCAAATACAAAAATGAGGTTTTACTCAATATGACTGTATACTGTAACACCCAATATGACAGTTATTTAAACATAACTCCTACACCACACATGAAAAATGGCTAATAATGCCTGAAATAATGCATCTTTGGGAGTTTTACTCGAAACATATGCTTTTTTAAATCTTGCAAATGCAAAAAGTAGTTTTTTACTCAATATGACTATAATAGTCTTAGAATCCTGAGATAATGCGAAAAAAGCAATAAAAATGTATTCAAACATAACTTCTAAACAACAGATGCAAAATGGCTAATAATGCCCAGAGATATGTTTTTTTGTTAGTTGTACTAGAAAAATGAATTTTTGTAAGGTTTGCAAAGACACAAGTTAGTTTTTTTATTCAATATAACAGTGTAACTGTCATACTAAATATGAAAGGTTTATAATCATAACTCCAAAACCAAATATGAAATTTGTCTTGAAAAGCCTTTAATATTGAATCTATGTAAGTTTTACCAGAATCAGGTATTTTGGAAAGAATCACAAATACAAATATTAGATTTTACTGGCCTCATATTGGTCACACTCAAAATGACAGTTTTTGAGACATAACTCCAAAAATACACATGCAAATAGTCTAATAATGCCTGAAGAAATGCATCTTCGAGGGTTTTCCAGAAAAAAAAACATTTGGTAAGGTTTGCAAAAACAAAATTTGATTTGTTACTCAATTTGACAGTGATGTACTTAGAATCCTGAGATAATGCGAAAAAAGCAATAAAAATGTATTCCAACATAATTCCTAATCCAAACGTGCCAAATGTCTAAAAATGCCTGTGATGTTGAATACATGTGAGTTTTACTAGATACAGTTGTTTTTCAATGGTTTGCAAATACAAAAATGAGGTTTTACTCAATCTGACTGTATACTGTAACACTCAATATGACAGTTATTTAAACATAACTCCTACACCACACATGAAAAATGGCTAATAATGCCTGAAATAATGCATCTTTGGGAGTTTTACTCGAAACATATGCTTTTTTAAATCTTGCAAATGCAAAAAGTAGTTTTTTACTCAATACGACTATAATAGTCTTACAATCCTGAGATAATGCGAAAAAAGCAATAAAAATGTATTCAAACATAACTTCTAAACAACACATGCAAACTGGCTAATAATGCCCAGAGATATGTTTTTTTGTTAGTTGTACTAGAAAAATGAATTTTTGTAAGGTTTGCAAAGACGCAAGTTAGTTTTTTTATTCAATATAACAGTGTAACTGTCATACTAAATATGAAAGGTTTATAATAATAACTCCAAAACTAAATATGAAATTTGTCTTGAAAAGCCTTTAATATTTAATTTATGTAAGAGTTACCAGAATCAGGTATTTTGGAAAGAATCCCAAATACAAATATTAGATTTTACTGGCCTCATATTGGTCACACTCAAAATGACAGTTTTTGAAACATAACTCCAAAAATACACATGCAAATAGTCTAATAATGCCTGAAGAAATGCATCTTCGAGAGTTTTCCAGAAAAAAAACATTTGGTAAGGTTTGCAAAATTTGATTTGTTACTCAATTTGACAGTGATGTACTTAGAATCCTGAGATAATGCGAAAAAAGCAATAAAAATGTATTCCAACATAATTCCTAATCCAAACGTGCAAAATGTCCAAAAATGCCTGTGACATTGAATACTTGTGAGTTTTACTAGATACAGTTGTTTTTCAATGGTTTGCAAATACTACAATGAGGTTTTACTCAATCTGACTGTATACTGTAACACTCAATATGACAGTTATTTAAACATAACTCCTACACCACACATGAAAAATGGCTAATAATGCCTGAAATAATGCATCTTTGGGAGTTTTACTCGAAACATATGCTTTTTTAAATCTTGCAAATGCAAAAAGTAGTTTTTTTGCTCAATATGACTATAATAGTCTTAGAATCCTGAGATAATGCGAAAAAAGCAATAAAAATGTATTCAAACATAACTTCTAAACAACAGATGCAAAATGGCTAATAATGCCCAGAGATATGTTTTTTTGTTAGTTGTACTAGAAAAATGAATTTTTGTAAGGTTTGCAAAGACACAAGTTAGTTTTTTTTATTCAATATAACAGTGTAACTGTCATACTAAATATGAAAGGTTTATAATCATAACTCCAAAACCAAATATAAAATTTTTCTTAAAAAGCCTTTAATATTGAATTTATGTAAGTTTTAGCAGAATCAGGTGTTTTGGAAAGGTTCACAAATACAAATATTAGATTTTACTGGCCTCATATTGGTCACACTCAAATTGACAGTTTTTGAAACATAACTCCAAAAATACACATGCAAAATGTCTAATAATGCCTGAAGAAATGCATCTTCGAGAGTTCTCCAGAAAAAAAACATTTGGTAAGGTTTGCAAAAACAAAATTTGATTTGTTACTCAATTTGACAGTAATGTACTTAGAATCCTGAGATAATGCGAAAAAAGCAATAAAAATGTATTCCAACATAATTCTAAATCCAAACGTGCAAAATGTCTAAAAATGCCTGTGATATTGAATACATGTTAGTATTACTAGATACGGATGTTTTTATATGGTTTGCAAATACAAAAATGAGGTTTTACTCAATATGACTGTATACTGTAACACTCAATATGACAGTTATTTAAACATAACTCCTACACCACACATGAAAAATGGCTAATAATGCCTGAAATAATGCATCTTTGGGAGTTTTACTAGGAACATATGCTTTTTTATATCTTGCAAATGCAAAAAGTAGTTTTTTACTCAATATGACTATAATAGTCTTAGAATCCTGAGATAATGCGAAAAAAGCAATAAAAATGTATTCAAACATAACTTCTAAACAACACATGCAAAACGGCTAATAATGCCTAGAGATATGTATTTTTGTTAGTTGTACTAGAAAAATGATATTTTGTAAGGTTTGCAAAGACACAAGTTAGTTTTTTTTATTCAATATAACACTGTAACTGTCATACTAAATATGAAAGGTTTATAATCATAACTCCAAAACCAAATGTGAAATTTGTCTTAAAAAGCCTTTAATATTGAATTCATGTAAGTTTCAGCAGAATCAGGTGTTTTGGAAAGGTTCACAAATACAAATATTAGATTTTACTGGCCTCATATTGGTCACACTCAAAATGACAGTTTTTGAAACATAACTCCAAAAATACACATGCAAATAGTCTAATAATGCCAGAAGAAATGCATCTTCGAGAGTTTTCCAGAAAAAAAACATTTGTTAAGGTTTGCAAAAACAAAATTTGATTTGTTACTCAATTTGACAGTGATGTACTTAGAATCCTGAGATAATGCGAAAAAAGCAATAAAAATGTATTCCAACATAATTCCTAATCCAAACGTGCCAAATGTCTAAAAATGCCTGTGATGTTGAATACATGTGAGTTTTACTAGATACAGTTGTTTTTCAATGGTTTGCAAATACAAAAATGAGGTTTTACTCAATCTGACTGTATACTGTAACACTCAATATGACAGTTATTTAAACATAACTCCTACACCAAACATGAAAAATGGCTAATAATGCCTGAAATAATGCATCTTTGGGAGTTTTACTCGAAACATATGCTTTTTTAAATCTTGCAAATGCAAAAAGTAGTTTTTTACTCAATATGACTATAATAGTCTTAGAATCCTGAGATAATGCGAAAAAAGCAATAAAAATGTATTCAAACATAACTTCTAAACAACAGATGCAAAATGGCTAATAATGCCCAGAGATATGTTTTTTTGTTAGTTGTACTAGAAAAATGAATTTTTGTAAGGTTTGCAAAGACGCAAGTTAGTTTTTTTATTCAATATAACAGTGTAACTGTCATACTAAATATGAAATGTTTATAATAATAACTCCAAAACTAAACATGAAATTTGTCTTGAAAAGCCTTTAATATTGAATTTATGTAAGAGTTACCAGAATCAGGTATTTTGGAAAGAATCCCAAATACAAATATTAGATTTTACTGGCCTCATATTGGTCACACTCAAAATGACAGTTTGTGAAACATAACTCCAAAAATACACATGCAAATAGTCTAATAATGCCTGAAGAAATGCATCTTCGAGAGTTTTCCAGAAAAAAAACATTTGGTAAGGTTTGTAAAATTTGATTTGTTACTCAATTTGACAGTGATGTACTTAGAATCCTGAGATAATGCGAAAAAAGCAATAAAAATGTATTCCAACATAATTCCTAATCCAAACGTGCAAAATGTCTAAAAATGCCTGTGACATTGAATACATGTGAGTTTTACTAGATACAGTTGTTTTTCAATGGTTTGCAAATACTACAATGAGGTTTTACTCAATATGACTGTATACTGTAACACTCAATATGACAGTTATTTAAACATAACTCCTACACCACACATGAAAAATGGCTAATAATGCCTGAAATAATGCATCTTTGGGAGTTTTACTCGAAACATATGCTTTTTTAAATCTTGCAAATGCAAAAAGTAGTTTTTTACTCAATATGACTATAATAGTCTTAGAATCCTGAGATAATGCGAAAAAAGCAATAAAAATGTATTCAAACATAACTTCTAAACAACAGATGCAAAATGGCTAATAATGCCCAGAGATATGTTTTTTTGTTAGTTGTACTAGAAAAATGAATTTTTGTAAGGTTTGCAAAGACACAAGTTAGTTTTTTTTATTCAATATAACAGTGTAACTGTCATACTAAATATGAAAGGTTTATAATCATAACTCCAAAACCAAATATAAAATTTTTCTTAAAAAGCCTTTAATATTGAATTTATGTAAGTTTTAGCAGAATCAGGTGTTTTGGAAAGGTTCACAAATACAAATATTAGATTTTACTGGCCTCATATTGGTCACACTCAAATTGACAGTTTTTGAAACATAACTCCAAAAATACACATGCAAAATGTCTAATAATGCCTGAAGAAATGCATCTTCGAGAGTTCTCCAGAAAAAAAACATTTGGTAAGGTTTGCAAAAACAAAATTTGATTTGTTACTCAATTTGACAGTAATGTACTTAGAATCCTGAGATAATGCGAAAAAAGCAATAAAAATGTATTCCAACATAATTCTAAATCCAAACGTGCAAAATGTCTAAAAATGCCTGTGATATTGAATACATGTGAGTATTACTAGATACAGGTGTTTTTATATGGTTTGCAAATACAAAAATGAGGTTTTACTCAATATGACTGTATACTGTAACACTCAATATGACAGTTATTTAAACATAACTCCTACACCACACATGAAAAATGGCTAATAATGCCTGAAATAATGCATCTTTGGGAGTTTTACTAGGAACATATGCTTTTTTATATCTTGCAAATGCAAAAAGTAGTTTTTTACTCAATATGACTATAATAGTCTTAGAATCCTGAGATAATGCGAAAAAAGCAATAAAAATGTATTCAAACATAACTTCTAAACAACACATGCAAAACGGCTAATAATGCCTAGAGATATGTTTTTTTGTTAGTTGTACTAGAAAAATGATCTTTTGTAAGGTTTGCAAAGACACAAGTTAGTTTTTTTTATTCAATATAACACTGTAACTGTCATACTAAATATGAAAGGTTTATAATCATAACTCCAAAACCAAATGTGAAATTTGTCTTAAAAAGCCTTTAATATTGAATTCATGCAAGTTTCAGCAAATCAGGTGTTTTGGAAAGGTTCACAAATACAAATATTAGATTTTACTGGCCTCATATTGGTCACACTCAAAATGACAGTTTTTGAAACATAACTCCAAAAATACACATGCAAATAGTCTAATAATGCCTGAAGAAATGCATCTTCGAGAGTTTTCCAGAAAAAAAACATTTGGTAAGGTTTGCAAAATTTGATTTGTTACTCAATTTGACAGTGATGTACTTAGAATCCTGAGATAATGCGAAAAAAGCAATAAAAATGTATTCCAACATAATTCCTAATCCAAACGTGCCAAATGTCTAAAAATGCCTGTGATGTTGAATACATGTGAGTTTTACTAGATACAGTTGTTTTTCAATGGTTTGCAAATACTACAATGAGGTTTTACTCAATATGACTGTATACTGTAACACTCAATATGACAGTTATTTAAACATAACTCCTACACCACACATGAAAAATGGCTAATAATGCCTGAAATAATGCATCTTTGGGAGTTTTACTCGAAACATATGCTTTTTTAAATCTTGCAAATGCAAAAAGTAGTTTTTTACTCAATACGACTATAATAGTCTTACAATCCTGAGATAATGCGAAAAAAGCAATAAAAATGTATTCAAACATAACTTCTAAACAACACATGCAAAATGGCTAATAATGCCCAGAGATATGTTTTTTTGTTAGTTGTACTAGAAAAATGAATTTGTGTAAGGTTTGCAAAGACACAAGTTAGTTTTTTTATTCAATATAACAGTGTAACTGTCATACTAAATATGAAAGGTTTATAATAATAACTCCAAAACTAAATATGAAATTTGTCTTGAAAAGCCTTTAATATTGAATTTATGTAAGAGTTACCAGAATCAGGTATTTTGGAAAGAATCCCAAATACAAATATTAGATTTTACTGGCCTCATATTGGTCACACTCAAAATGACAGTTTTTGAAACATAACTCCAAAAATACACATGCAAATAGTCTAATAATGCCTGAAGAAATGCATCTTCGAGAGTTTTCCAGAAAAAAAACATTTGGTAAGGTTTGCAAAAACAAAATTTGATTTGTTACTCAATTTGACAGTGATGTACTTAGAATCCTGAGATAATGCGAAAAAAGCAATAAAAATGTATTCCAACATAATTCCTAATCCAAACGTGCAAAATGTCTAAAAATGCCTGTGACATTGAATACATGTGAGTTTCACTAGATACAGTTGTTTTTCAATGGTTTGCAAATACTACAATGAGGTTTTACTCAATATGACTGTATACTGTAACACTCAATATGACATTTATTTAAACATAACTCCTACACCACACATGAAAAATGGCTAATAATGCCTGAAATAATGCATCTTTGGGAGTTTTACTCGAAACATATGCTTTTTTAAATCTTGCAAATGCAAAAATTAGTTTTTTACTCAATATGACTATAATAGTCTTAGAATCCTGAGATAATGCGAAAAAAGCAATAAAAATGTATTCAAACATAACTTCCAAACAACAGATGCAAAATGGCTAATAATGCCCAGCGATATGTTTTTTTGTTAGTTGTACTAGAAAAATGAATTTTTGTAAGGTTTGCAAAGACACAAGTTAGTTTATTTATTCAATATAACAGTTTAACTGTCATACTAAATATGAAAGGTTTATAATCATAACTCCAAAACCAAATATGAAATTTGTCTTAAAAAGCCTTTAATATTGAATTTATGTAAGTTTTACCAGAATCAGGTATTTTGGAAAGAATCACAAATACAAATATTAGATTTTACTGGCCTCATATTGGTCACACTCAAAATGACAGTTTTTGAGACATAACTCCAAAAATACACATGCAAATAGTCTAATAATGCCTGAAGAAATGCATCTTCGAGGGTTTTCCAGAAAAAAAAAAAACATTTGGTAAGGTTTGCAAAAACAAAATTTGATTTGTTACTCAATTTGACAGTGATGTACTTAGAATCCTGAGATAATGCGAAAAAAGCAATAAAAATGTATTCCAACATTATTCCTAATCCAAACGTGCCAAATGTCTAAAAATGCCTGTGATGTTGAATACATGTGAGTTTTATTAGATACCGTTGTTTTTCAATGGTTTGCAAATACAAAAATGAGGTTTTACTCAATATGACTGTATACTGTAACACTCAATATGACAGTTATTTAAACATAACTCCTACACCACACATGAAAAATGGCTAATAATGCCTGAAATAATGCATCTTTGGGACTTTTACTCGAAACATATGCTTTTTTAAATCTTGCAAATGCAAAAAGTAGTTTTTTACTCAATATGACTATAATAGTCTTAGAATCCTGAGATAATGCGAAAAAAGCAATAAAAATGTATTCAAACATAACTTCTAAATAACACATGCAAAATGGCTAATAATGCCCAGAGATATGTTTTTTTGTTAGTTGTACTAGAAAAATGAATTTTTGTAAGGTTTGCAAAGACACAAGTTAGTTTTTTTATTCAATATAACAGTGTAACTGTCATACTAAATATGAAAGGTTTATAATCATAACTCCAAAACCAAATATGAAATTTGTCTTAAAAAGCCTTTAATATTGAATTTATGTAAGTTTTACCAGAATCAGGTATTTTGGAAAGAATCACAAATACAAATATTAGATTTTACTGGCCTCATATTGGTCACACTCAAAATGACAGTTTTTTAGACATAACTCCAAAAATACACATGCAAATAGTCTAATAATGCCTGAAGAAATGCATCTTCGAGGGTTTTCCAGAAAAAAAAACATTTGGTAAGGTTTGCAAAAACAAAATTTGATTTGTTACTCAATTTGACAGTGATGTACTTAGAATCCTGAGATAATGCGAAAAAAGCAATAAAAATGTATTCCAACCTAATTCCTAATCCAAACGTGCCAAATGTCTAAAAATGCCTGTGATGTTGAATACATGTGAGTTTTACTAGATACAGTTGTTTTTCAATGGTTTGCAAATACAAAAATGAGGTTTTACTCAATATGACTGTATACTGTAACACCCAATATGACAGTTATTTAAACATAACTCCTACACCACACATGAAAAATGGCTAATAATGCCTGAAATAATGCATCTTTGGGAGTTTTACTCGAAACATATGCTTTTTTAAATCTTGCAAATGCAAAAAGTAGTTTTTTACTCAATATGACTATAATAGTCTAAGAATCCTGAGATAATGCGAAAAAAGCAATAAAAATGTATTCAAACATAACTTCTAAACAACAGATGCAAAATGGCTAATAATGCCCAGAGATATGTTTTTTTGTTAGTTGTACTAGAAAAATGAATTTTTGTAAGGTTTGCAAAGACACAAGTTAGTTTTTTTATTCAATATAACAGTGTAACTGTCATACTAAATATGAAAGGTTTATAATCATAACTCCAAAACCAAATATGAAATTTGTCTTGAAAAGCCTTTAATATTGAATCTATGTAAGTTTTACCAGAATCAGGTATTTTGGAAAGAATCACAAATACAAATATTAGATTTTACTGGCCTCATATTGGTCACACTCAAAATGACAGTTTTTGAGACATAACTCCAAAAATACACATGCAAATAGTCTAATAATGCCTGAAGAAATGCATCTTCGAGGGTTTTCCAGAAAAAAAAACATTTGGTAAGGTTTGCAAAAACAAAATTTGATTTGTTACTCAATTTGACAGTGATGTACTTAGAATCCTGAGATAATGCGAAAAAAGCAATAAAAATGTATTCCAACATAATTCCTAATCCAAACGTGCCAAATGTCTAAAAATGCCTGTGATGTTGAATACATGTGAGTTTTACTAGATACAGTTGTTTTTCAATGGTTTGCAAATACAAAAATGAGGTTTTACTCAATCTGACTGTATACTGTAACACTCAATATGACAGTTATTTAAACATAACTCCTACACCACACATGAAAAATGGCTAATAATGCCTGAAATAATGCATCTTTGGGAGTTTTACTCGAAACATATGCTTTTTTAAATCTTGCAAATGCAAAAAGTAGTTTTTTACTCAATACGACTATAATAGTCTTACAATCCTGAGATAATGCGAAAAAAGCAATAAAAATGTATTCAAACATAACTTCTAAACAACACATGCAAACTGGCTAATAATGCCCAGAGATATGTTTTTTTGTTAGTTGTACTAGAAAAATGAATTTTTGTAAGGTTTGCAAAGACGCAAGTTAGTTTTTTTATTCAATATAACAGTGTAACTGTCATACTAAATATGAAAGGTTTATAATAATAACTCCAAAACTAAATATGAAATTTGTCTTGAAAAGCCTTTAATATTTAATTTATGTAAGAGTTACCAGAATCAGGTATTTTGGAAAGAATCCCAAATACAAATATTAGATTTTACTGGCCTCATATTGGTCACACTCAAAATGACAGTTTTTGAAACATAACTCCAAAAATACACATGCAAATAGTCTAATAATGCCTGAAGAAATGCATCTTCGAGAGTTTTCCAGAAAAAAAACATTTGGTAAGGTTTGCAAAATTTGATTTGTTACTCAATTTGACAGTGATGTACTTAGAATCCTGAGATAATGCGAAAAAAGCAATAAAAATGTATTCCAACATAATTCCTAATCCAAACGTGCAAAATGTCCAAAAATGCCTGTGACATTGAATGCTTGTGAGTTTTACTAGATACAGTTGTTTTTCAATGGTTTGCAAATACTACAATGAGGTTTTACTCAATCTGACTGTATACTGTAACACTCAATATGACAGTTATTTAAACATAACTCCTACACCACACATGAAAAATGGCTAATAATGCCTGAAATAATGCATCTTTGGGAGTTTTACTCGAAACATATGCTTTTTTAAATCTTGCAAATGCAAAAAGTAGTTTTTTTGCTCAATATGACTATAATAGTCTTAGAATCCTGAGATAATGCGAAAAAAGCAATAAAAATGTATTCAAACATAACTTCTAAACAACAGATGCAAAATGGCTAATAATGCCCAGAGATATGTTTTTTTGTTAGTTGTACTAGAAAAATGAATTTTTGTAAGGTTTGCAAAGACACAAGTTAGTTTTTTTTATTCAATATAACAGTGTAACTGTCATACTAAATATGAAAGGTTTATAATCATAACTCCAAAACCAAATATAAAATTTTTCTTAAAAAGCCTTTAATATTGAATTTATGTAAGTTTTAGCAGAATCAGGTGTTTTGGAAAGGTTCACAAATACAAATATTAGATTTTACTGGCCTCATATTGGTCACACTCAAATTGACAGTTTTTGAAACATAACTCCAAAAATACACATGCAAAATGTCTAATAATGCCTGAAGAAATGCATCTTCGAGAGTTCTCCAGAAAAAAAACATTTGGTAAGGTTTGCAAAAACAAAATTTGATTTGTTACTCAATTTGACAGTAATGTACTTAGAATCCTGAGATAATGCGAAAAAAGCAATAAAAATGTATTCCAACATAATTCTAAATCCAAACGTGCAAAATGTCTAAAAATGCCTGTGATATTGAATACATGTTAGTATTACTAGATACGGATGTTTTTATATGGTTTGCAAATACAAAAATGAGGTTTTACTCAATATGACTGTATACTGTAACACTCAATATGACAGTTATTTAAACATAACTCCTACACCACACATGAAAAATGGCTAATAATGCCTGAAATAATGCATCTTTGGGAGTTTTACTAGGAACATATGCTTTTTTATATCTTGCAAATGCAAAAAGTATTTTTTTACTCAATATGACTATAATAGTCTTAGAATCCTGAGATAATGCGAAAAAAGCAATAAAAATGTATTCAAACATAACTTCTAAACAACACATGCAAAACGGCTAATAATGCCTAGAGATATGTATTTTTGTTAGTTGTACTAGAAAAATGATATTTTGTAAGGTTTGCAAAGACACAAGTTAGTTTTTTTTATTCAATATAACACTGTAACTGTCATACTAAATATGAAAGGTTTATAATCATAACTCCAAAACCAAATGTGAAATCTGTCTTAAAAAGCCTTTAATATTGAATTCATGTAAGTTTCAGCAGAATCAGGTGTTTTGGAAAGGTTCACAAATACAAATATTAGATTTTACTGGCCTCATATTGGTCACACTCAAAATGACAGTTTTTGAAACATAACTCCAAAAATACACATGCAAATAGTCTAATAATGCCAGAAGAAATGCATCTTCGAGAGTTTTCCAGAAAAAAAACATTTGTTAAGGTTTGCAAAAACAAAATTTGATTTGTTACTCAATTTGACAGTGATGTACTTAGAATCCTGAGATAATGCGAAAAAAGCAATAAAAATGTATTCCAACATAATTCCTAATCCAAACGTGCCAAATGTCTAAAAATGCCTGTGATGTTGAATACATGTGAGTTTTACTAGATACAGTTGTTTTTCAATGGTTTGCAAATACAAAAATGAGGTTTTACTCAATCTGACTGTATACTGTAACACTCAATATGACAGTTATTTAAACATAACTCCTACACCAAACATGAAAAATGGCTAATAATGCCTGAAATAATGCATCTTTGGGAGTTTTACTCGAAACATATGCTTTTTTAAATCTTGCAAATGCAAAAAGTAGTTTTTTACTCAATATGACTATAATAGTCTTAGAATCCTGAGATAATGCGAAAAAAGCAATAAAAATGTATTCAAACATAACTTCTAAACAACAGATGCAAAATGGCTAATAATGCCCAGAGATATGTTTTTTTGTTAGTTGTACTAGAAAAATGAATTTTTGTAAGGTTTGCAAAGACGCAAGTTAGTTTTTTTATTCAATATAACAGTGTAACTGTCATACTAAATATGAAAGGTTTATAATAATAACTCCAAAACTAAACATGAAATTTGTCTTGAAAAGCCTTTAATATTGAATTTATGTAAGAGTTACCAGAATCAGGTATTTTGGAAAGAATCCCAAATACAAATATTAGATTTTACTGGCCTCATATTGGTCACACTCAAAATGACAGTTTGTGAAACATAACTCCAAAAATACACATGCAAATAGTCTAATAATGCCTGAAGAAATGCATCTTCGAGAGTTTTCCAGAAAAAAAACATTTGGTAAGGTTTGTAAAATTTGATTTGTTACTCAATTTGACAGTGATGTACTTAGAATCCTGAGATAATGCGAAAAAAGCAATAAAAATGTATTCCAACATAATTCCTAATCCAAACGTGCAAAATGTCTAAAAATGCCTGTGACATTGAATACATGTGAGTTTTACTAGATACAGTTGTTTTTCAATGGTTTGCAAATACTACAATGAGGTTTTACTCAATATGACTGTATACTAGAGAAGTTAAGTCCCTACCTTTAGTCAAAAGTGATTTATGACCCTCAAGGTCAAAGGTCAATGATTTATGAGGGGTCAAGTTCAAAGGTTAATGATTTATGAGGGGGTCAAGGTTAAAGGTCAAGGTTAAAGGTCAGGTTCAAATGTCAGGTTCAAATATCAAGGTCAAGTGGGTGTGGCTTACCCGGAAGAGGGTGGAGTCAAGACCTGCGGTGGGAGTGGTTAAACCAGGAAGAGGGTGGAGTTTTAAACAGAAAGAGGGCAGAGTTAAGACCTGCGGTGGGAGTGGTTAAACCAGGAAGAGGGTGGAGTTAAGACCTGACAGGGAACAGAGGAGGGTTCAGTTTTTTTAAGAAAGCAATGTCATCTGAGCAGCATGTGACCATATATTTGATAGTTTAAATGTTTACGATCGTTTGAAACAACTTCCAGATTTCGATGTATTGATGGCTGGGAATGTTACGTGTGGAGATGTGGACACGCACGCACTTCACACACACACACACACATGCACACACACACACACACACACACACACACACACACACACACACACGAGGGGTACAAAAGGGCAGTGTAAGGCTTAGTCATTATTTGGAGCTTTATACGTTAGCGTAAAGACTTTGTTCGATTCGGTCATGATTAGTGAAACGCCTGTTTCGATTTATAAAAATAATAAAACTTACATTGACGCTCCGCAAAAAAGTCGAGTGTTTCTAAATCGTATTCAGATGCCGCCGACCGAATCTTTGCGTGAGAAATGGGATTTGGAAGCGGAGGGATCTTTTGGATTTGTATT
Organism: Nerophis ophidion; assembly: GCF_033978795.1. NCBI lineage: Eukaryota > Metazoa > Chordata > Actinopteri > Syngnathiformes > Syngnathidae > Nerophis > Nerophis ophidion. The sequence continues at coordinate 101,774 of NW_026907002.1, read as the reverse complement.
CAGATACGAAATGGGGGATATCTGCTTATTTCAGCTAAAAGAAAGAAGAGACGGAAGCCCTTTCTCGATATTTTCATCGTTATCTATCGTGGATTGGGAAGTTTTTGGTGGACACGCACACACACGCACACACACGCACACACACACACACACACACACACACACACACACGCACGCACGCACGCACGCACGCACGCACGCACGCACGCACGCACGCACGCACACACGCACACACGCACACACGCACACACGCACACACACACACACACACACACACACACACACACACACACACACACACACACACACACACACACATTCGTACGCACTGAAACAACTTCCGTACCTCACGAAAACATATTTAAACAGATGGAAAAAACTATCGCAGAACACAGTGTCACGTAGCAACTGGTCTTTACGGTCGTTTGAAACAACAGGTCAGTTTGGGGGACAAAAGGAGGGTTCAGTTTTTACTGACTTCCCATCTGACAGTTTAAATGTTTATGACCGTTTGAATCAACAGGTCAGTTTGGGGTACAAAGGAGGGTTCAGTTTTTATGGGAGCTTGAGAATTTCGTATGAATAGAAACTGGCCACCCATTTGACCGTTTAAATGTTTACGACCGTCTGAAACAACTTCCATACCTCACGAAAACATATTTAAACAGATGGAGAACTAGAGCAGAACACAGTGTAACCGCGATTTGCAAAATGAAAGGTAATTTCTTTTTTTTTTTTTTTCATTCCTTGTAACACGTCTGTTTAATGTTACTATAATAAGTATTTATTCGAACTAAAAACAGTCGAACATCGAGTTGAAATTCACCCACCACCAAGGGATCTCCTAACAGAGTCTCCAATCCTTTTGTGTAAGTACCGATTTTTATTTTTTTTTACTGTATTCATTTCATTACCTCCGTTTTTACCACATTATTAGACAATGGTTTAACTCCGTTTAAGCATTTAAACGTTAAAAGCATTGCACGTGTACGACGATGTAATACCTTTTTTTTTTTTAACAGCCGATGACGACGAAGTGAAAGACGAAGAACTTTGTTTGATCGATCTTACAAAGTTGGAAGATGATTATCGAGGTGTGTTTAAACCTTCGAATTATTTAATATTGTGTGTATTCATTATTTTGTTTTATAGAGGATTCGCCGGAAGAGACCAACGCGATCCCTTTAACCCAATCGCAGTCTGGTGAGTCAAATAATTCTCATTTTTACAAGAAAAAAAACATGCGGTATACGATACATATATACATATATTTACTTACAGATTTTCCGTTTACATCTCTTGCTCACTGGTCTCCCTTAACGCTGGAGGGTCCGTCAACGGCCATTCCAGGCAGAGGAGAAGGCTTGATTGCGCCAAAGACTCCAGACATCGAATCCTTGCTCCGTGGGGAAATCATCGAAAACGACGGTGAATGTCCAACAGGCACCCGCTGTAAGTTTTTCTCGTTTTCTGTAAGCTTTTTAAGATTCTCAGGAGCTTTAAAGAGCTCCTCTCATTCCAATGTCTTTCGCTCAAATGAATTTCGCGCCTAAGGGGAATGGGCGGGGACTGATTCCGGAGGTGGGCGGTTGTTTCCGGCTATGCTTGCATGAGTGGAGATGACAGCGCCACATGTGGTTAAAGCCGGTATATATTAATTTTTTTTTTTTTTTTTTTTTTTTTTTTTTCCACAGGCAACAAACGCAGGAGGAAGCGTAGATGCGCCCGCCAGCTCGACAAACATGATAGAAACAGAAGAAGGCTGAAACAGTACTATCGTATACTGGCTCGCACTCTCATGAAGATGGCAGACATGATTTGATACATACTGGTTTGTTATATCTGTTCCATTCGAATTATTTTTTCTTTTTTTTCTTTAGAGAAATATAATGGGTGTAGTTCCATCTGAATTAGATGTAGTTATTGAAGAAGATGAAGACGTTTGTAATCATCATTTAGATCCAAACAACCAGATAGAATGGGAACCAAACAATGATCCGTCTTTGCAAGATGATATTAATGTGTTAAATTCAAACACAAACACACAAGCCTCTACACAGCATCACGATGTGTTGGGAGGGGCGACACCCTCGGGGGAATGTTTGGATTTTTCGGAGGTGGTGGGGGTCATGCAGAACCAACCGTCAACGGCTGACCAATCAATTTCAAATGAGACCCAGAGGGGTGATGGGGTAAATGTCTTGAGGAGGGAAACATTCAACAATATACAACTATCCAGCGTTTTAACTTTTCCTCAAAACAACGATGTAACAGATTACGCCACATTTTACCGCGGAGTCTTGGGGAGCCTTAAAAAGCTGACACAGATGGTAACTAAGGAAGCTAGACCCGGCGATATCATTCAATTGGAGTTATCCGGTGAAAGTGCAAATCAACACACTTCATTTACATTTCGAAACGATGCCGGGGCTGTGATGAATGCTTTTCAAGATGTGTTAGATCTGTTGGTACAATCAAACGTTGAAATATTGAACGATGAAGAAATACAGGTGATGGTCCAGGTGATACATAACCCTCGAGGTGGTGTAAGAAGAAAAATCGAAACCCTTTTGGAACATGAAATCCGCAGAAAAAAAGCTCGTTATCTTTACAATCCATTAAACTCGAATAATCAACTATGTTTTGCCATTAGCCTAGCAAGTCTGTTACATCCTGAATTTACAGATAGCCAGGCTGTGGCGGAGGCTGAAAAAATACAGAGAAAAGCGGGCTTAGACGAACAGACTTCCGTCACTTTCAGTCATATTCGTGAATTTGAAAAAGTGGTACGTCGTAAAATTGTCATACTGTACAGAGAAGAGGGCCAACGACCCCTCTCACGGTTCGAGACGGATTACCCCAAATCAGAAAATCCGTTGTATCTGTATTTATCTCAGAATCATTACAGCGGTATCATTAACATTAAAGGTTTTTTGTCAAAACCGCACGTTTGTCACTACTGTTACCAAGGGTACGACAAACCCGACAGACACAAATGCGACGGCTATTGCTTGGTCTGTACACAAAACGGGTGTGTAAAAATAGAGGGGAAAACTGTGCTTTGCAGGGATTGCAACATGTGGTGTCGTTCTCCTGCATGTCTCCTCAGACACAGGGTAAAACACCGGGTTATGGAAAAACTCGTCAGCAACTGCGATCGGCGAAAGAAATGCCTTAAATGCAACCTATTTTACGATGTACCTGTGGCTACAGGTATCGCTAAACACACGTGCCCTAAGTTAAAATGTCAAATATGTAAAGAAGAGCTACCTCGCAGTGACTCAGAGACACCTGAAACACGACATCTTTGCTATATACAACCCCAACCACGTGAAGTAAACCACAATGATAATATCATATTCTATGATTTTGAGACGTTTGTCGATGACAATCACACTCACATTCCCTTTCTAGTCTGTACCAAGACGCTGCAAGGAGAAGAGTGGTGTGCTTTTGGACTGGATTGTGTTACAGTTTTCCTCAATCATTTCAGGAAACCTCGTTATCTTAAATCTACATTTATAGCCCACAATTCGAGAGGATTTGACGGTTACTTGATTCTGAGAGGCATGGTACGGCTGGGTATAGCACCCTTAATTATCATGCAGGGGAGTAAAGTTCTCTGTTTTAAAGACCCTGATTTTTTGCAAAAATACATTGACTCGCTTTCCTTCCTTACCATGCCGCTTAGCGCTATGCCAAAAGCGTTAGGACTCGGTGATTGCTGGTCCAAGGGGTATTTTCCTCACAAATTTAGTTCGGAGGAACATTTAAATTATGTCGGAAAATACCCCGCAATCAGCAATTACGGTGTAGAACGCATGACACCTGTTGAACGCACCAAGTTTGAGACGTGGTATCAAAATGAGAAAAGCGAGGTCTTTGATTTTCAAAAACAAGCGGTACACTACTGTAAAAACGACGTCAATGTTCTTCGTGAGGGTTGCATCAAATTTAGAGCCGAGTTTACGAGCGAGACGGGTGTTGACCCCTTCTCCCGTATCACCATAGCCTCGGCCTGCATGAAGGTGTTTGTGACTAATTTCCTCGAGCCGCGTTCTCTAGCCATACCTTCCCCGGATAACTACCGAGGGTTGTGTAAAAAATACTCACACACCAGCATCCAATGGTTAGAATGGGAGTCGCATCGTCGTGGTATTTTCATTCAGCATGCTTTAAACAAAGGCGAAAAACAGATGGGGGCATACTTTGTGGATGGGTTTGCTATAATCGGTGGCAAACCATTCGTCTGGGAATTTCAGGGGTGTTTTTATCACGGATGCCCGACGTGTTTCGAACCCGGTGCTGTATGCCCTTTGACAAACACACCGTTCGAGGAGTTGCACAAGGCTACCGAGAAAAAAATGAAAGCGTTAAAGCGTGACCACAAGGTCAACATCATCGTCATCAGAGAGCACGAGTGGAATGAAATGAAAAAATCAAACCCTAGGGTAATAGACTTTCTCAAAACACGCAATTACCCCGCACCTCTCATGCCTCGAGACGCTCTTTATGGAGGTAGGACAAGCGCCTTTTGCTTGAGGCACACGGCGGGTGAGAACCAGCGTGTATTGTATGAGGATGTCACCTCTCTCTACCCGTACGTCAACAGCGCATTTCCTTACCCCCTGGGTCATCCTGTCATCATCCACACGGATTTTGACGATGTTGGAAACTATTTCGGTCTGGTCAGAGCCGTTGTTCACCCTCCTCGAGGTCTCTATTTCCCTGTGCTACCCTACAGAACGGTCAAGGGTAAACTAGTGTTTACACTTTGCCGCACATGCGCAGAAAACAATAACCAGCAGGAACCCTGCGAACATGATGAGGAAGGAAGGGCATTGACGGGAGTCTGGGTCACGCTCGAATTCAACAAAGCTTTACAGTTGGGATACAGAGTCGGTAAGATTACGGAGGTGTGGCACTTTGAAGAACGGAGCGAAACCGTTTTTACGGGTTATGTTCAAACTTTCCTAAAGGGTAAGCAAGAAGCTTCAGGGTATCCCAAAGAAGCCGTCGATGCAGAAAGCAGGGAAAAGTACATTCGTGAATATCGTGAAAATCAGGGAATACAGCTGGATGCTGAAAAAATCGAACCCAACCCTGCCAAGAGACAAATGTCAAAACTCTGTTTAAACAGCCTTTGGGGAAAGTTTGCGGAGAGGTGCAATAGAACTCAGACCACCTTGGTGAGAAAAAGTGAAGTATTTTTCGACTTTGTATTTTCAGGAAAATATCAGGTTGAATATTTTTCCTTTCTCAACGAGCAAATTGCTATGGTGCAATGGCAATACAGTAAAAACAGCGTGGTGCTTCCCGGTAACACAAATAATGTATTTGTCGCTGCTTTTACCACCGCTTACGCACGTTTGAAAATGTACGGTTACCTAGAGGGGTTGCAAGAGAGAGTTCTTTACACAGACACCGATAGTTTAATCTACACGGTAAACGAGGGGGAAGTTTCTCTGGAGACGGGGTCCTATCTAGGCGATTTGACGGATGAGTTGGGAGGAGACAGCATTCACGAATTCGTCTCCGCCGGTCCAAAGAGTTATGCCTACCATACCCTGCAGGGTAAAAAAACTGTGCTGCGTGCCAAAGGAATCACTCAAACCCGCGAGTGTTGTGAGAGGGTCAACTTTGACAGCGTTAAAGATTTGGTGGAGGGCTATCTGGAGGAAGACAAAACAGGTGCGATCTACACCCCTCATCACCAAATTGTTCGTGATAAAAGGGGGTTCCTTTTAAATAACTCGTCTTTCGAAAAAAAGTTTCGAGTGGTGTATGACAAAAGACGTCTCTTTCCCGACGGGAAAACTTTACCTTTCGGGTATTAGAGAGGAAATGGAAAAAATGGAACGAGTAGACTTTGATCCCAGATTTCATACACCTTTTTCATGCCTGGTTGTAGGACCTAGTGGTTGCGGAAAGACTTTTTTTGTAAAATGTGTATTGGAAAATTGTGAACACGTCATGAATTCTATACCCGACAACATTGTGTGGATTTATACATCTTTCCAACCCATGTATGCTGAATTAAAAAAGATGAATAAAAAAATAAAATTTGTTGAAGGACTGCCTGATTCCTTTGAAGATGAAAACTTGTTTCCGGACGATCAGACCCATTTGGTGATTTTGGACGATGTTATTTTTCAAGCCTCAAATCACCCCGAAGTGGTTAAAATTTTCACGCAGTATAGACATCATAGAAATATGAGCGTTATGATGCTGACCCAGAATGTTTTTCATCAGGGAAAATTTTCACGCACCATTAGCTTAAACTGTAATTATATGATACTGTTTAAGAATCCGCGGGACAGATTGCAGATTAACGTGTTGGCACAGCAAATGTTCCCCGCACAAAAAAGTTTTTTCTTGGAAAGTTTTGCGGATGCTACTTTGGATGCTCATGGCTATTTATTGGTCGACCTGACACCTTTCTGTCCAGAACAATACAGAGTGAGGTCGGGCGTGCTTCCGCACCAGTGGCCCGTTGTCTACGTGCCAAAAACATAATGTCAAAGCGTGTAAAGAGGAACGGTCCCATGTTAAAAGCTCTGTACCATGCCACACCACAAAAACGTCGAGATATTCTGAGTCACGGCTCACCAGACTTTATCCAGACGCTGTGTGAAATTGCTTTAAACATTCTGAAGGGTAATGTGCCCTTATCACCGTCTCAATTTGCTCAGCTTAAAAAACAAAAGAAAATCATCCGACTGCTGGCTGATAAAAGGACTGGACTGAAACGCAAACGCCAGACTCTGATGAAACAGTCGGGCGGTTTTCTTCTACCCTTACTGGCCACCGTCGTACCGTTTATAGGGAATCTTATCGGTGGATTGAGCGGAAAAGGTTGAAGATGAAAAAGGCTCAAAAATTGTTTCTCCTATCCCCCCAACAATTAAATCGTCTGACTCGCCCGGAGCCGACCATCAGAGACTCGGCGGAGGATGATCTAGATGTTAAAATGAGAGCCGTCTTAAACGAACCCGGAATGAATCCTCATGAAAGAATAAAAATATACGATACCCTGCTGCAGAGATATCTCGGCCTGTTGAAGCAGGGGCAACGGGAGGAGAAAAGGATGACTCTGACTTTACACAAGGATTTGCGGGGTGAACCATGGAATGACTCTGAGGATAAACCGGAGGATAAACCAGAGGATAAACCGATGGATAAACCGGAGGATAAACCTCGGAATACTGGCGGGGGGTCAAAGGATGTCACGATGATCGAAGTTCTGAAAATCCTCCCCCGACGCGACCGTAACAACGCCGAGTACATTATGAAAAAATTATCCGAGAATGATAAGGGGTGGACCTCTAAAGGAGAGTTTGTTCAAAACGGTACACCGGTGCAGGGATCTCATATGATCGATTTACTGAAACACCTGATGCAACGGTCCAAAAATCCACAGACCCGCACGCCTGAGGGTTGGAGAAAATTTTTAACAGCGTTGACGGAGCTAAATGTCCCCACATCGACCATTCATAACCCCAGAGCACGAGATCAATACAGACGTCTGAAAGCGGATGGAGAGTTTGAATCAGAATGGGTGGAAAAAGAAACATTTCTATCCCCCGAGAGGAAAAGAAGAGGTAGAAAAGTGACATTGTCCCCACATTGGTTAAACCTTGAATGAATGATGACAAAACTCTTGTTTCAATAAAATGTTTTTTTATTCATCAAACGCAGTGTGTACAGCATTTTCATTTCAACGGTTCAAAAAAGTTTCTAAACAACAGACGTCTTGTACGCCACAACGACTACTATTATTCTTATTCGTGCTAGTACAACATTGAATTTTTTTAACCAGGGTATATGCTTCAAGATCATTTTTTACTACATCATCTGTGTATAAAGACAAAACTTGTTCAAAAGACAGTCCGCAAAATCGATGGTGCAGATAATAAACGCAGTGTTGACCGCACACTGTGGACAAAGGGTGTTGAAGCTGTAGGTTGTGGTACAATATACGGTCAGAACGATTTTCCAAAAAGTTCAAGATGCTCCGAGGGTAGTAATCAAAATCGGGAGAAAATCCATAAGAATCAAAAAAAGTGGCGGTCCCATCTTCCTCCAGAGTCATCGATAACCAGTGCTCCCCCGGTCGATGTCCTTCGTGGGTGTTGACGATAAAGTAGGAGGGTGGGGTAAAGGAGCGAGTCAGTGAGGGGAGTTGGTCGGAGGCCCATACACCACAGAAAACATTCCCCAACACTCGTCGCAGAAGCTTCTCCAGTTGATGGTTATTCATCTCCGTCGTCAATAATAATCCACCAGCACTTGTCGTTTGGAATCAATTTCCAAAATAGAATCGTAACATGCGTAAACCACAAGAGTGACCGTGTTGGGTAAGGGTACTCTGAATCTCATTTCCAACCTCAAAGTGCCATTAGAAACCCGAGACAATGCGTCGCTGTCCTCTCCCGGATTGAGATTGAACACAAACAGCGAATAACCCCGTTCAAAATCTTGTCTGTTGATGCACAGAGGTAAATCTTTCATATGCCTCCCTGTAGCGGTAAACATGTTGTAAAACTCTCTGACCGAAGCCCCCTGGTTAAATTGCGGTTGGAAAGCTTTGGAGGGAATTTGTTTTCCCGCGTGACAGAGGGTGATGTATTCAGCGTTAAAATGCTGGAAATTAAAGGGTGAGAGATCTCTTCTTCCTGTGAAAGCTTCATGATTTACCATACCCAAAACAATGTATTTAGGCATCGTGCCCAAAAACAAATTTTCTTGTGTGCATACTCTGGAATTTTCAGGGATAGAGTAGGTTTTCACGCTGACCCGTGACAAAGGGTAGAGTGCGTTTCCTTTGAGTAAGGCCGAGGCGTGCCCCAATCGTACGGCCGGCGAAACGGTGACCTTTTTTGTGAAGAGAGAGGCACCCAGCACTTTCAGACGGAAAGTACCGTCCGCAGCCCCTGTGAGACAAAAGGCGTCGCTGGCACGCGTGAGTTTGATCCTCAGATCCACCGAGTTGAGAAGGAGTCTCTCGCTGAAAAGAATGTCTGCGTGGAGGGGTCCTAGTAGCTGAACCTCTTTAGATTCAGCCGTGTAACCGGCTCTGATGTTGAGTCCTTTGTTTGGTCCGTTCGCTGTTTCTATAGAGTCTATTGAGCCGCCGGTGTCTTTGTGGAATAACCCGGCTGAGAATTGACTTCTGAGTGTGGCTTCAGAATAGTTTAGTAGCGTTTCAATTATCGCCCTGTATGGGTGTGTGGCGCTGGATTGAGAAATCAGTCTTTCCCCGAGCATAATGTCGCATTGGCTGAAGATGGTGTTTAGAGGATAATTGATGAGACCCACATTGGCGTCGTTTGGGATATTTGATCCATCGGCGCGGGTAATTTTAACCCGCAGGTAAAGTAATGTGTCATTCAGATCCAAGTACTTTTCACCTTCTCCCGGGATGAAAAATTCAATAGGACCCCCGTCAGTGATGGCGGATAGCGGTAGGACTTCTGTGTAGGATTTATCATCGATAGACATCTGAGTCATAGGAGCTGAAAATAAATCCAGCTCGGCCATCGTGCATTCGGCCGAATTTTGATGTAAAAGAGCCATCTTTTTTCTTTTTTTTTTAAAATATATCGTGTGAGGGAACGACGGTCCTTCTCTTTGAAAACCTTTTACCGACTGATTTTCTTCTCCCCAGATGACGGCGTTTTTTACCACTCGTTGAGAGACGTCGTCCCGGGGGTCTCTTTCGGGGTTGTCTAGCCAGGACCATTATTCCTCCTGATCCGTCTTGTACCCCACTACCCATTTTTCCAACGGCATGACTGAATACGTCGGAAGCGATATTTTTTGCCGCTGTTTTAAGATGAGGTTTGACCAGGGCAAAACCTCTTTTCACCAGAGGTGATACAAAACGAAACAACCTGGAAAACACGGAGCCTATCCCACGCCCGTACATCACAGGTGAACCTGTGAAACCGGGGAGGGAACCCCCCACCTGGCTTTCGTAATAACCCACTAAACGTAGAGGGTCGTGCATGGGTTGACTCATTCTCATTGTTGTTGGTTTTACTTTCTAACGGGTCTAAAGTGGAGCTTCGCGATGGTCTTTCCAAAGGTGAAGTCGACGTGTTTGTTCTGATCAGATTTAATCTCCACCCTGATGTTTTCAATGTGATTTTTCGAGACGGGTAAATAGTAGGCGGGGTTAAAACACTTGGTGACAATCTCACCGTAAGCTCCCTCTACACTCACGATTCTCAAAAGAGGAGCATAAGCGTCGCCTACTATCTGAGGTCGCACCACGTCACTGTAACAGTAGAGATGGTAGAAACCGGCGTTTATATCCGCGGGATAGGGGGCCGACCCCCGGTCAAAGTTGATCCACTTTCCAGGTTTCACTCCCATGATGTAAGCCAGGGAAGGGGAAAAACGAAAATGAGTTTGACCCCCTGATTGATAGGAGATTCGCTTTTTAACATCGTCAAAGGCTATCCTCACATCGTTGTCAATTTTTTGTAAAGATTCATTCAGTTCATTTATGAATCGTGTAATGTTCTCATAACATCCCCCTCTCAATTCTTGACGGTAAACTATCCCCATTCCAGGATTGCTTTCAGGTCCCACCGGTGGAGGTCTCTTTAGCCATTCATAAAATGCTCCGTTAGAAACATTATACCATGAGCGAGGGTATGAAATCTCTGTTAAGGCCACCTCCCATGAGCCTGCTAAATCTATATGTTGACTTAAATCTATCTGGTAATGGGAACTTTTGTTTTCTTTAAATACGTTGAGGCTGGCGTTGGAGGGTAAGGTGAGGTAAAAACCCTCGTTGCAGGAATGATCCATAATGCTCGATGATCTTTAGACTGTGAGGCTCATCAAAGGCATCAGATTGTTTTATACATTTGTAAGGAGGTCAGCGTCCACCCAACTGTTGAATTTTTCGGGCCAGTTTTTCCAGTGCACTAGAACTTGTTTTTTGCCACCGACCGTACGTCGTTTTAGAATTTCCTCCACATGATAGCGCTTGTCCTCGCTCTCTTTTACTTTCTGCAACTCGGCTTCGTAAAAAGAACCCTCTATTATTTCACCGTCAAAATCTTTCAGTCTGTATGCCGGGGGAGATCGATGGAGACGTCGTGTTATTGTAAACACCTCGTCTGTAAAACTCTGTTCATATTTTTTATCAAACACTCCTCTCACTTTGGATATTCTCACCATATCTCCCGTGGCAAATTTGTATTTGCGTTTGAATGCTGTGAATGAGCCGTAGAGATTCTCAAACACTTGAGGGGTATTTTCCAAAGTCACATCCACCGGTTTCATTTTAATACTGCTGTGATATCCGTGATTGTAGCTTTTTACCAAGTCTTGTAAGACGTCTAGGTAGCGCCTGGTGTTGTTGGCTGTAAAATATCTCCACATTCTCCCTTTCAGAGTACGATTAAATCTTTCAACCACCGAAGCTTTGAGATCGCTGGCCGTAGAAAAATGTACAATATTGTGTTTCTTCATCAGAGCTTGAAAACTCTTGTTAAAAAATTCTTTTCCCGCGTCGGTTTGGAGTTTGCGAGGAATCTGACTTTCCCCCAACACCGATTGAAACGATTCAACCACCTCCACGGACGTCTTTCTCCTCAAAACCCTCACATAGGCCTTCTTGGAAAATACATCTATGACCGTTAATAAATAATTATAACCGTCGTTATATTCAGCCAAGGCTTGCATGTCACAGAGGTCGGCTTGAAACTGGGTTAAAGGTCGCGGGACAAAGACTCTGTTTCTTGGAAAATGAATGCGAACCGGTTTATGGAGTGTATAGGCGTCCTGTCCCGTTAAATATTCTTGAACTTTTTCTTTTGTGACACGTTGCCCCGTTTCATCCTGCACAGCTCGACGGAGTCGATCTACCCCTCCAAAACTACCCGGGTGTGCGGGTGTATGGTATGCTTTTTCCATAGCTTTCTCCATTGTGGAAAGACAAAGAGAAATGAACTCGTGTTGCTTGGTACACATTTCTTTTATTCATTCATGGAAACAACACAATGAATCTAAAACAGTTTGTTTTTATTCATTCATGGACACCACACAGCGAATCTAAAACAATTTTTTTCTATAAACTATAAACTATAATCAAGGTTTGATGTAAAACAGGTATACCGTAGGTGAATTTAATCGCTTCGTGCAGTTTTTGTAGTTCAAACAAAACGTTGACGGGGATGTCGCATCGTAGACGATACATCGACATATCAACAAACAGAGCATATAAAATGAACACGTGATAAGGAGAAGGTTGAAAAGACTTTTCTTTAGACCATTCCTTCAAAATTGATTCAAAAATGTCAAAGTCAAAAGCATGAGAGACAACGGATTTCCAGGTAGCTTCCCAGGTAGGCTTAGAGCGGGCATAATCAAGAATAATTTGTAGTTTTTGAGGTTTGTCTCGTTTTAGAACATACGCTTCCATCGCGTCAATCAACGGGTAAATAACAGCGTGGTTCTCGATGGAGTTTACAAGTTTTCTCCAATAATTACCCATCTTTTTTGTAATTATTCCAACACTCTGTCACCATATCCAGATGTCTCAAAATCGTTTCATCACCCCGTACCAACTCGTTGTACACGTCATCTATGGCCCACCAGACATTTCTCTCTGATTTCAGCTGAGACAGCAGAGAGTCGGCGTAGGATTCGACCCTTGAATCCTCAGCCTCGATGCGACGAAGCATCAGCAAGCGTTGAATGGCTTGAATGAATTTAGACGTACGCAGAGTCTTGATGAGTCCGTCGTAGTTGTACAGGAGAAAGTCCTCTTCATAGGGTTCCAGGCACGGGTGGTTTCTCTGGCTCGGATGGTTCACCCGACAACCGTAACATTCGCTCTGCCTGAACTGGCGGATGGCCTCGTTGAGGAGATGAAACACGGCCGTTTTCACCGTGCTGGTGAAAAGCAACCACTTCCCCCCATCGGTTTCATCATCGATGTGCAACGGGGGGTCCAAGAGTGACAGGGATGGTGACGGGGGTGGTGGCGGGGACGGCGGAGGTGTTATGATGATCAGGTCATTCTCCTTTTCCTCCTCCTTCCTATCGTCATCTGGCAAAGACTGCGTAGCGTTGTCGGTTTTCACCCCCCATCTGCAGAAACATCTGCCGAAGCGACACGTCTCATCGTCGCTCACCACCTCCGATCCAGCCGTCGTTTCAGGAGGGTTAAAGATCTCGGCCATGTTTGCTTCATCAGTCGTGTTTACGGATGGTTTGAAATCGTCCTGTGGTATAAGACGGGTCTTTACGCGTCTGATGGTCTTGTTTGCCATTTTCTTGTTTGAGATCCGTGCGTTCAAAAAAGGGAGCCAATATGGTCTGGTCGAAAAAAAAATTGCAGGGTGGGGGTTGTTTTTATAGGGAGGGTCGAAAAAAAAGTCTCGACCAATCAAACTAACGCTATGATTTTCAAAGGGTATTGGACGAGTCGGTGGAGGGGGTGTTTCCTTGAAGGTTATTGGTTGAAACTGAAGCGGGGGAGGTCCTTTCGTCCTCCGTCGGGGGTGTGGTCTCAAAGGACAACTTTCTTCTCGTCGTCAGCATGCTTTTCCATTGTCGACTGCTTCGGAACAAGTCGTTTATTTTCTCCTTCATCGACGCCATTCGCTCTCGCCATGCCACGATGGGTACGACCACCAACGGTGTAAACACCCCGCATTCATCGTTGAAAGACTCCAGGGAAAAGACATCGGGCTCGGTCCACTGAGCCGTATAGGTACCGGTGATTTTTGGAGCACGGAGACTGGCACGTAAAAACCAACGACCCGAGGCTGAAGATTTCGTCTCCCAGGTAGCGCTGAACAGAATTCTTCTCTCATTCAACTCATCCATCGTCGGGTAAGTAAACAAGCTTCCTTTTACGCGTTTATCCACCGGTGAAGGATCACGCCACAGGAAATCGGGCATTGCCAGTCTTAAAACTTCCCAATCCACGGTAGATAACGATGAAAATATCGAGAAAGGGCTTCCGTCTCTTCTTTCTTTTAGCTGAAATAAGCAGATATCACCCATTTCGTATCTGAATACAAATCCAAAAGATCCCTCCATCCCGTACGCTTCCAAATCCCATTTCTCACGCAAAGATTCGGTCGGCGGCATCTGAATACGATTTAGAAACACTCGACTTTTTTGCGGAGCGTCAATGTAAGTTTTATTATTTTTATAAATCGAAACAGGCGTTTCACTAATCATGACCGAATCGAACAAAGTCTTTACGCTAACGTATAAAGCTCCAAATAATGACTAAGCCTTACACTGCCCTTTTGTACCCCTCGTGTGTGTGTGTGTGTGTGTGTGTGTGTGTGTGTGTGTGTGTGTGTGTGTGTGTGTGTGTGTGTGTGTGTGTGTGAAGTGCGTGCGTGTCCACATCTCCACACGTAACATTCCCAGCCATCAATACATCGAAATCTGGAAGTTGTTTCAAACGATCGTAAACATTTAAACTATCAAATATATGGTCACATGCTGCTCAGATGACATTGCTTTCTTAAAAAAACTGAACCCTCCTCTGTTCCCTGTCAGGTCTTAACTCCACCCTCTTCCTGGTTTAACCACTCCCACCGCAGGTCTTAACTCTGCCCTCTTTCTGTTTAAAACTCCACCCTCTTCCTGGTTTAACCACTCCCACCGCAGGTCTTAACTCCACCCTCTTCCGGGTAAGCCACACCCACTTGACCTTGATATTTGAACCTGACATTTGAACCTGACCTTTAACCTTGACCTTTAACCTTGACCCCCTCATAAATCATTAACCTTTGAACTTGACCCCTCATAAATCATTGACCTTTGACCTTGAGGGTCATAAATCATTGTTTTATGGGGGGTCATAAATCACTTTTGACTAAAGGTAGGGACTTAACTTCTCTTATACTGTAACACTCAATATGACAGTTATTTAAACATAACTCCTACACCACACATGAAAAATGGCTAATAATGCCTGAAATAATGCATCTTTGGGAGTTTTACTCGAAACATATGCTTTTTTAAATCTTGCAAATGCAAAAAGTAGTTTTTTACTCAATACGACTATAATAGTCTTACAATCCTGAGATAATGCGAAAAAAGCAATAAAAATGTATTCAAACATAACTTCTAAACAACACATGCAAAATGGCTAATAATGCCCAGAGATATGTTTTTTTGTTAGTTGTACTAGAAAAATGAATTTTTGTAAGGTTTGCAAAGACACAAGTTAGTTTTTTTATTCAATATAACAGTGTAACTGTCATACTAAATATGAAAGGTTTATAATCATAACTCCAAAACCAAATATGAAATTTGTCTTGAAAAGCCTTTAATATTGAATCTTTGTAAGTTTTACCAGAATCAGGTATTTTGGAAAGAATCCCAAATACAAATATTAGATTTTACTGGCCTCATATTGGTCACACTCAAAATGACAGTTTTTGAGACATAACTCCAAAAATACACATGCAAATAGTCTAATAATGCCTGAAGAAATGCATCTTCGAGGGTTTTCCAGAAAAAAAAACATTTGGTAAGGTTTGCAAAAACAAAATTTGATTTGTTACTCAATTTGACAGTGATGTACTTAGAATCCTGAGATAATGCGAAAAAAGCAATAAAAATGTATTCCAACATAATTCCTAATCCAAACGTGCCAAATGTCTAAAAATGCCTGTGATGTTGAATACATGTGAGTTTTACTAGATACAGTTGTTTTTCAATGGTTTGCAAATACAAAAATGAGGTTTTACTCAATCTGACTGTATACTGTAACACTCAATATGACAGTTATTTAAACATAACTCCTACACCACACATGAAAAATGGCTAATAATGCCTGAAATAATGCATCTTTGGGAGTTTCACTAGAAACATATGCTTTTTTAAATCTTGCAAATGCAAAAAGTAGTTTTTTACTCAATACGACTATAATAGTCTTACAATCCTGAGATAATGCGAAAAAAGCAATAAAAATGTATTCAAACATAACTTCTAAACAACACATGCAAACTGGCTAATAATGCCCAGAGATATGTTTTTTTGTTAGTTGTACTAGAAAAATGAATTTTTGTAAGGTTTGCAAAGACGCAAGTTAGTTTTTTTATTCAATATAACAGTGTAACTGTCATACTAAATATGAAAGGTTTATAATAATAACTCCAAAACTAAATATGAAATTTGTCTTGAAAAGCCTTTAATATTTAATTTATGTAAGAGTTACCAGAATCAGGTATTTTGGAAAGAATCCCAAATACAAATATTAGATTTTACTGGCCTCATATTGGTCACACTCAAAATGACAGTTTTTGAAACATAACTCCAAAAATACACATGCAAATAGTCTAATAATGCCTGAAGAAATGCATCTTCGAGAGTTTTCCAGAAAAAAAACATTTGGTAAGGTTTGCAAAATTTGATTTGTTACTCAATTTGACAGTGATGTACTTAGAATCCTGAGATAATGCGAAAAAAGCAATAAAAATGTATTCCAACATAATTCCTAATCCAAACGTGCAAAATGTCCAAAAATGCCTGTGACATTGAATACTTGTGAGTTTTACTAGATACAGTTGTTTTTCAATGGTTTGCAAATACTACAATGAGGTTTTACTCAATATGACTGTATACTGTAACACTCAATATGACAGTTATTTAAACATAACTCCTACACCACACATGAAAAATGGCTAATAATGCCTGAAATAATGCATCTTTGGGAGTTTTACTCGAAACATATGCTTTTTTAAATCTTGCAAATGCAAAAAGTAGTTTTTTTGCTCAATATGACTATAATAGTCTTAGAATCCTGAGAT
This sequence comes from Nerophis ophidion, assembly GCF_033978795.1. NCBI lineage: Eukaryota > Metazoa > Chordata > Actinopteri > Syngnathiformes > Syngnathidae > Nerophis > Nerophis ophidion. Next base: position 84,972 of record NW_026907002.1, on the reverse strand, counting down.
AATGCGAAAAAAGCAATAAAAATGTATTCAAACATAACTTCTAAACAACAGATGCAAAATGGCTAATAATGCCCAGAGATATGTTTTTTTGTTAGTTGTACTAGAAAAATGAATTTTTGTAAGGTTTGCAAAGACACAAGTTAGTTTTTTTTATTCAATATAACAGTGTAACTGTCATACTAAATATGAAAGGTTTATAATCATAACTCCAAAACCAAATATAAAATTTTTCTTAAAAAGCCTTTAATATTGAATTTATGTAAGTTTTAGCAGAATCAGGTGTTTTGGAAAGGTTCACAAATACAAATATTAGATTTTACTGGCCTCATATTGGTCACACTCAAATTGACAGTTTTTGAAACATAACTCCAAAAATACACATGCAAAATGTCTAATAATGCCTGAAGAAATGCATCTTCGAGAGTTCTCCAGAAAAAAAACATTTGGTAAGGTTTGCAAAAACAAAATTTGATTTGTTACTCAATTTGACAGTAATGTACTTAGAATCCTGAGATAATGCGAAAAAAGCAATAAAAATGTATTCCAACATAATTCTAAATCCAAACGTGCAAAATGTCTAAAAATGCCTGTGATATTGAATACATGTGAGTATTACTAGATACAGGTGTTTTTATATGGTTTGCAAATACAAAAATGAGGTTTTACTCAATATGACTGTATACTGTAACACTCAATATGACAGTTATTTAAACATAACTCCTACACCACACATGAAAAATGGCTAATAATGCCTGAAATAATGCATCTTTGGGAGTTTTACTAGGAACATATGCTTTTTTATATCTTGCAAATGCAAAAAGTAGTTTTTTACTCAATATGACTATAATAGTCTTAGAATCCTGAGATAATGCGAAAAAAGCAATAAAAATGTATTCAAACATAACTTCTAAACAACACATGCAAAACGGCTAATAATGCCTAGAGATATGTTTTTTTGTTAGTTGTACTAGAAAAATGATCTTTTGTAAGGTTTGCAAAGACACAAGTTAGTTTTTTTTATTCAATATAACACTGTAACTGTCATACTAAATATGAAAGGTTTATAATCATAACTCCAAAACCAAATGTGAAATTTGTCTTAAAAAGCCTTTAATATTGAATTCATGCAAGTTTCAGCAAATCAGGTGTTTTGGAAAGGTTCACAAATACAAATATTAGATTTTACTGGCCTCATATTGGTCACACTCAAAATGACAGTTTTTGAAACATAACTCCAAAAATACACATGCAAATAGTCTAATAATGCCTGAAGAAATGCATCTTCGAGAGTTTTCCAGAAAAAAAACATTTGGTAAGGTTTGCAAAATTTGATTTGTTACTCAATTTGACAGTGATGTACTTAGAATCCTGAGATAATGCGAAAAAAGCAATAAAAATGTATTCCAACATAATTCCTAATCCAAACGTGCAAAATGTCTAAAAATGCCTGTGACATTGAATACATGTGAGTTTTACTAGATACAGTTGTTTTTCAATGGTTTGCAAATACTACAATGAGGTTTTACTCAATATGACTGTATACTGTAACACTCAATATGACAGTTATTTAAACATAACTCCTACACCACACATGAAAAATGGCTAATAATGCCTGAAATAATGCATCTTTGGGAGTTTTACTCGAAACATATGCTTTTTTAAATCTTGCAAATGCAAAAAGTAGTTTTTTTGCTCAATATGACTATAATAGTCTTAGAATCCTGAGATAATGCGAAAAAAGCAATAAAAATGTATTCAAACATAACTTCTAAACAACAGATGCAAAATGGCTAATAATGCCCAGAGATATGTTTTTTTGTTAGTTGTACTAGAAAAATGAATTTTTGTAAGGTTTGCAAAGACACAAGTTAGTTTTTTTTATTCAATATAACAGTGTAACTGTCATACTAAATATGAAAGGTTTATAATCATAACTCCAAAACCAAATATGAAATTTGTCTTGAAAAGCCTTTAATATTGAATTTATGTAAGAGTTACCAGAATCAGGTATTTTGGAAAGAATCCCAAATACAAATATTAGATTTTACTGGCCTCATATTGGTCACACTCAAAATGACAGTTTTTGAAACATAACTCCAAAAATACACATGCAAATAGTCTAATAATGCCTGAAGAAATGCATCTTCGAGGGTTTTCCAGAAAAAAAAACATTTGGTAAGGTTTGCAAAAACAAAATTTGATTTGTTACTCAATTTGACAGTGATGTACTTAGAATCCTGAGATAATGCGAAAAAAGCAATAAAAATGTATTCCAACATAATTCCTAATCCAAACGTGCCAAATGTCTAAAAATGCCTGTGATGTTGAATACATGTGAGTTTTACTAGATACAGTTGTTTTTCAATGGTTTGCAAATACTACAATGAGGTTTTACTCAATATGACTGTATACTGTAACACTCAATATGACAGTTATTTAAACATAACTCCTACACCACACATGAAAAATGGCTAATAATGCCTGAAATAATGCATCTTTGGGAGTTTTACTCGAAACATATGCTTTTTTAAATCTTGCAAATGCAAAAAGTAGTTTTTTACTCAATACGACTATAATAGTCTTACAATCCTGAGATAATGCGAAAAAAGCAATAAAAATGTATTCAAACATAACTTCTAAACAACACATGCAAAATGGCTAATAATGCCCAGAGATATGTTTTTTTGTTAGTTGTACTAGAAAAATGAATTTGTGTAAGGTTTGCAAAGACACAAGTTAGTTTTTTTATTCAATATAACAGTGTAACTGTCATACTAAATATGAAAGGTTTATAATAATAACTCCAAAACTAAATATGAAATTTGTCTTGAAAAGCCTTTAATATTGAATTTATGTAAGAGTTACCAGAATCAGGTATTTTGGAAAGAATCCCAAATACAAATATTAGATTTTACTGGCCTCATATTGGTCACACTCAAAATGACAGTTTTTGAAACATAACTCCAAAAATACACATGCAAATAGTCTAATAATGCCTGAATAAATGCATCTTCGAGAGTTTTCCAGAAAAAAAACATTTGGTAAGGTTTGCAAAAACAAAATTTGATTTGTTACTCAATTTGACAGTGATGTACTTAGAATCCTGAGATAATGCGAAAAAAGCAATAAAAATGTATTCCAACATAATTCCTAATCCAAACGTGCAAAATGTCTAAAAATGCCTGTGACATTGAATACATGTGAGTTTCACTAGATACAGTTGTTTTTCAATGGTTTGCAAATACTACAATGAGGTTTTACTCAATATGACTGTATACTGTAACACTCAATATGACATTTATTTAAACATAACTCCTACACCACACATGAAAAATGGCTAATAATGCCTGAAATAATGCATCTTTGGGAGTTTTACTCGAAACATATGCTTTTTTAAATCTTGCAAATGCAAAAATTAGTTTTTTACTCAATATGACTATAATAGTCTTAGAATCCTGAGATAATGCGAAAAAAGCAATAAAAATGTATTCAAACATAACTTCCAAACAACAGATGCAAAATGGCTAATAATGCCCAGCGATATGTTTTTTTGTTAGTTGTACTAGAAAAATGAATTTTTGTAAGGTTTGCAAAGACACAAGTTAGTTTATTTATTCAATATAACAGTTTAACTGTCATACTAAATATGAAAGGTTTATAATCATAACTCCAAAACCAAATATGAAATTTGTCTTAAAAAGCCTTTAATATTGAATTTATGTAAGTTTTACCAGAATCAGGTATTTTGGAAAGAATCACAAATACAAATATTAGATTTTACTGGCCTCATATTGGTCACACTCAAAATGACAGTTTTTGAGACATAACTCCAAAAATACACATGCAAATAGTCTAATAATGCCTGAAGAAATGCATCTTCGAGGGTTTTCCAGAAAAAAAAAAAACATTTGGTAAGGTTTGCAAAAACAAAATTTGATTTGTTACTCAATTTGACAGTGATGTACTTAGAATCCTGAGATAATGCGAAAAAAGCAATAAAAATGTATTCCAACATTATTCCTAATCCAAACGTGCCAAATGTCTAAAAATGCCTGTGATGTTGAATACATGTGAGTTTTATTAGATACCGTTGTTTTTCAATGGTTTGCAAATACAAAAATGAGGTTTTACTCAATATGACTGTATACTGTAACACTCAATATGACAGTTATTTAAACATAACTCCTACACCACACATGAAAAATGGCTAATAATGCCTGAAATAATGCATCTTTGGGACTTTTACTCGAAACATATGCTTTTTTAAATCTTGCAAATGCAAAAAGTAGTTTTTTACTCAATATGACTATAATAGTCTTAGAATCCTGAGATAATGCGAAAAAAGCAATAAAAATGTATTCAAACATAACTTCTAAATAACACATGCAAAATGGCTAATAATGCCCAGAGATATGTTTTTTTGTTAGTTGTACTAGAAAAATGAATTTTTGTAAGGTTTGCAAAGACACAAGTTAGTTTTTTTATTCAATATAACAGTGTAACTGTCATACTAAATATGAAAGGTTTATAATCATAACTCCAAAACCAAATATGAAATTTGTCTTAAAAAGCCTTTAATATTGAATTTATGTAAGTTTTACCAGAATCAGGTATTTTGGAAAGAATCACAAATACAAATATTAGATTTTACTGGCCTCATATTGGTCACACTCAAAATGACAGTTTTTGAGACATAACTCCAAAAATACACATGCAAATAGTCTAATAATGCCTGAAGAAATGCATCTTCGAGGGTTCTCCAGAAAAAAAAACATTTGGTAAGGTTTGCAAAAACAAAATTTGATTTGTTACTCAATTTGACAGTGATGTACTTAGAATCCTGAGATAATGCGAAAAAAGCAATAAAAATGTATTCCAACATAATTCCTAATCCAAACGTGCCAAATGTCTAAAAATGCCTGTGATGTTGAATACATGTGAGTTTTACTAGATACAGTTGTTTTTCAATGGTTTGCAAATACAAAAATGAGGTTTTACTCAATCTGACTGTATACTGTAACACTCAATATGACAGTTATTTAAACATAACTCCTACACCACACATGAAAAATGGCTAATAATGCCTGAAATAATGCATCTTTGGGAGTTTTACTCGAAACATATGCTTTTTTAAATCTTGCAAATGCAAAAAGTAGTTTTTTACTCAATACGACTATAATAGTCTTACATTCCTGAGATAATGCGAAAAAAGCAATAAAAATGTATTCAAACATAACTTCTAAACAACACATGCAAACTGGCTAATAATGCCCAGAGATATGTTTTTTTGTTAGTTGTACTAGAAAAATGAATTTTTGTAAGGTTTGCAAAGACACAAGTTAGTTTTTTTATTCAATATAACAGTGTAACTGTCATACTAAATATGAAAGGTTTATAATAATAACTCCAAAACTAAATATGAAATTTGTCTTGAAAAGCCTTTAATATTGAATTTATGTAAGAGTTACCAGAATCAGGTATTTTGGAAAGAATCCCAAATACAAATATTAGATTTTACTGGCCTCATATTGGTCACACTCAAAATGACAGTTTTTGAAACATAACTCCAAAAATACACATGCAAATGGTCTAATAATGCCTGAAGAAATGCATCTTCGAGGGTTTTCCAGAAAAAAAAACATTTGGTAAGGTTTGCAAAAACAAAATTTGATTTGTTACTCAATTCGACAGTGATGTACTTAGAATCCTGAGATAATGCGAAAAAAGCAATAAAAATGTATTCCAACATAATTCCTAATCCAAACGTGCCAAATGTCTAAAAATGCCTGTGATGTTGAATACATGTGAGTTTTACTAGATACAGTTGTTTTTCAATGGTTTGCAAATACAAAAATGAGGTTTTACTCAATATGACTGTATACTGTAACACTCAATATGACAGTTATTTAAACATAACTCCTACACCACACATGAAAAATGGCTAATAATGCCTGAAATAATGCATCTTTGGGAGTTTTACTCGAAATATATCCTTTTTTAAATCTTGCAAATGCAAAAAGTAGTTTTTTACTCAATATGACTATAATAGTCTTAGAATCCTGAGATAATGCGAAAAAAGCAATAAAAATGTATTCAAACATAACTTCTAAACAACACATGCAAAATGGCTAATAATGCCCAGATATATGTTTTTTTGTTAGTTGTACTAGAAAAATGAATTTTTGTAAGGTTTGCAAATACACAAGTTAGTTTTTTTTATTCAATATAACAGTGTAACTGTCATACTAAATATGAAAGGTTTATAATCATAACTCCAAAACCAAATATGAAATTTGTCTTAAAAAGCCTTTAATATTGAATTTATGTAAGTTTTACCAGAATCAGGTATTTTGGAAAGAATCACAAATACAAATATTAGATTTTACTGGCCTCATATTGGTCACACTCAAAATGACAGTTTTTGAGACATAACTCCAAAAATACACATGCAAATAGTCCAATAATGCCTGAAGAAATGCATCTTCGAGGGTTTTCCAGAAAAAAAAACATTTGGTAAGGTTTGCAAAAACAAAATTTGATTTGTTACTCAATTTGACAGTGATGTACTTAGAATCCTGAGATAATGCGAAAAAAGCAATAAAAATGTATTCCAACATAATTCCTAATCCAAACGTGCCAAATGTCTAAAAATACCTGTGATGTTGAATACATGTGAGTTTTACTAGATACAGTTGTTTTTCAATGGTTTGCAAATACAAAAATGAGGTTTTACTCAATCTGACTGTATACTGTAACACTCAATATGACAGTTATTTAAACATAACTCCTACACCACACATGAAAAATGGCTAATAATGCCTGAAATAATGCATCTTTGGGAGTTTTACTCGAAACATATGCTTTTTTAAATCTTGCAAATGCAAAAAGTAGTTTTTTACTCAATACGACTATAATAGTTTTACATTCCTGAGATAATGCGAAAAAAGCAATAAAAATGTATTCAAACATAACTTCTAAACAACACATGCAAAATGGCTAATAATGCCCAGAGATATGTTTTTTTGTTAGTTGTACTAGAAAAATGAATTTTTGTAAGGTTTGCAAAGACACAAGTTAGTTTTTTTATTCAATATAACAGTGTAACTGTCATACTAAATATGAAAGGTTTATAATAATAACTCCAAAACTAAATATGAAATTTGTCTTGAAAAGCCTTTAATATTGAATTCATGTAAGAGTTACCAGAATCAGGTATTTTGGAAAGAATCCCAAATACAAATATTAGATTTTACTGGCCTCATATTGGTCACATTCAAAATGACAGTTTTTGAAACATAACTCCAAAAATACACATGCAAATAGTCTAATAATGCCTGAAGAAATGCATCTTCGAGAGTTTTCCAGAAAAAAAACATTTGGTAAGGTTTGCAAAAACAAAATTTGATTTGTTACTCAATTTGACAGTGATGTACTTAGAATCCTGAGATAATGCGAAAAAAGCAATAAAAATGTATTCCTACATAATTCCTAATCCAAACGTGCAAAATGTCTAAAAATGCCTGTGACATTGAATACATGTGAGTTTTACTAGATACAGTTGTTTTTCAATGGTTTGCAAATACTACAATGAGGTTTTACTCAATATGACTGTATACTGTAACACTCAATATGACATTTATTTAAACATAACTCCTACACCACACATGAAAAATGGCTAATAATGCCTGAAATAATGCATCTTTGGGAGTTTTACTCGAAACATATGCTTTTTTAAATCTTGCAAATGCAAAAAGTAGTTTTTTACTCAATATGACTATAATAGTCTTAGAATCCTGAGATAATGCGAAAAAATGATTTAAAAATGTATTCAAACATAACTTCTAAACAACACATGCAAAATGGCTAATAATGCCCAGAGATATGTTTTTTTGTTAGTTGTACTAGAAAAATGAATTTTTGTAAGGTTTGCAAAGACACAAGTTAGTTTTTTTATTCAATATAACAGTGTAACTGTCATACTAAATATGAAAGGTTTATAATCATAACTCCAAAACCAAATATGAAATTTGTCTTAAAAAGCCTTTAATATTGAATTTATGTAAGTTTTACCAGAATCAGGTATTTTGGAAAGAATCACAAATACAAATATTAGATTTTACTGGCCTCATATTGGTCACACTCAAAATGACAGTTTTTGAGACATAACTCCAAAAATACACATGCAAATAGTCTAATAATGCCTGAAGAAATGCATCTTCGAGGGTTCTCCAGAAAAAAAAACATTTGGTAAGGTTTGCAAAAACAAAATTTGATTTGTTACTCAATTTGACAGTGATGTACTTAGAATCCTGAGATAATGCGAAAAAAGCAATAAAAATGTATTCCAACATAATTTCTAATCCAAACGTGCCAAATGTCTAAAAATGCCTGTGATGTTGAATACATGTGAGTTTTACTAGATACAGTTGTTTTTCAATGGTTTGCAAATACAAAAATGAGGTTTTACTCAATCTGACTGTATACTGTAACACTCAATATGACAGTTATTTAAACATAACTCCTACACCACACATGAAAAATTGCTAATAATGCCTGAAATAATGCATCTTTGGGAGTTTTACTCGAAACATATGCTTTTTTAAATCTTGCAAATGCAAAAAGTAGTTTTTTACTCAATACGACTATAATAGTCTTACATTCCTGAGATAATGCGAAAAAAGCAATAAAAATGTATTCAAACATAACTTCTAAACAACACATGCAAACTGGCTAATAATGCCCAGAGATATGTTTTTTTGTTAGTTGTACTAGAAAAATGAATTTTTGTAAGGGTTGCAAAGACACAAGTTAGTTTTTTTATTCAATATAACAGTGTAACTGTCATACTAAATATGAAAGGTTTATAATAATAACTCCAAAACTAAATATGAAATTTGTCTTGAAAAGCCTTTAATATTGAATTTATGTAAGAGTTACCAGAATCAGGTATTTTGGAAAGAATCCCAAATACAAATATTAGATTTTACTGGCCTCATATTGGTCACACTCAAAATGACAGTTTTTGAAACATAACTCCAAAAATACACATGCAAATAGTCTAATAATGCCTGAAGAAATGCATCTTCGAGAGTTTTCCAGAAAAAAAACATTTGGTAAGGTTTGCAAAAACAAAATTTGATTTGTTACTCAATTTGACAGTGATGTACTTAGAATCCTGAGATAATGCGAAAAAAGCAATAAAAATGTATTCCAACATAATTCCTAATCCAAACGTGCAAAATGTCTAAAAATGCCTGTGACATTGAATACATGTGAGTTTCACTAGATACAGTTGTTTTTCAATGGTTTGCAAATACTACAATGAGGTTTTACTCAATATGACTGTATACTGTAACACTCAATATGACATTTATTTAAACATAACTCCTACACCACACATGAAAAATGGCTAATAATGCCTGAAATAATGCATCTTTGGGAGTTTTACTCGAAACATATGCTTTTTTAAATCTTGCAAATGCAAAAATTAGTTTTTTACTCAATATGACTATAATAGTCTTAGAATCCTGAGATAATGCGAAAAAAGCAATAAAAATGTATTCAAACATAACTTCCAAACAACAGATGCAAAATGGCTAATAATGCCCAGCGATATGTTTTTTTGTTAGTTGTACTAGAAAAATGAATTTTTGTAAGGTTTGCAAAGACACAAGTTAGTTTATTTATTCAATATAACAGTTTAACTGTCATACTAAATATGAAAGGTTTATAATCATAACTCCAAAACCAAATATGAAATTTGTCTTAAAAAGCCTTTAATATTGAATTTATGTAAGTTTTACCAGAATCAGGTATTTTGGAAAGAATCACAAATACAAATATTAGATTTTACTGGCCTCATATTGGTCACACTCAAAATGACAGTTTTTGAGACATAACTCCAAAAATACACATGCAAATAGTCTAATAATGCCTGAAGAAATGCATCTTCGAGGGTTTTCCAGAAAAAAAAACATTTGGTAAGGTTTGCAAAAACAAAATTTGATTTGTTACTCAATTTGACAGTGATGTAATTAGAATCCTGAGATAATGCGAAAAAAGCAATAAAAATGTATTCCAACATAATTCCTAATCCAAACGTGGCAAATGTCTAAAAATGCCTGTGATGTTGAATACATGTGAGTTTTACTAGATACCGTTGTTTTTCAATGGTTTGCAAATACAAAAATGAGGTTTTACTCAATATGACTGTATACTGTAACACTCAATATGACAGTTATTTAAACATAACTCCTACACCACACATGAAAAATGGCTAATAATGCCTGAAATAATGCATCTTTGGGACTTTTACTCGAAACATATGCTTTTTTAAATCTTGCAAATGCAAAAAGTAGTTTTTTACTCAATATGACTATAATAGTCTTAGAATCCTGAGATAATGCGAAAAAAGCAATAAAAATGTATTCAAACATAACTTCTAAATAACAAATGCCAAATGGCTAATAATGCCCAGAGATATGTTTTTTTGTTAGTTGTACTAGAAAAATGAATTTTTGTAAGGTTTGCAAAGACACAAGTTAGTTTTTTTATTCAATATAACAGTGTAACTGTCATACTAAATATGAAAGGTTTATAATCATAACTCCAAAACCAAATATGAAATTTGTCTTAAAAAGCCTTTAATATTGAATCTATGTAAGTTTTACCAGAATCAGGTATTTTGGAAAGAATCACAAATACAAATATTAGATTTTACTGGCCTCATATTGGTCACACTCAAAATGACAGTTTTTGAGACATAACTCCAAAAATACACATGCAAATAGTCTAATAATGGCTGAAGAAATGCATCTTCGAGGGTTTTCCGGGAAAAAAAAGCATTTGGTAAGGTTTGCAAAAACAAAATTTGATTTGTTACTCAATTTGACAGTGATGTACTTAGAATCCTGAGATAATGCGAAAAAAGCAATAAAAATGTATTCCAACATAATTCCTAATCCAAACGTGCCAAATGTCTAAAAATGCCTGTGATGTTGAATACATGTGAGTTTTACTAGATACAGTTGTTTTTCAATGGTTTGCAAATACAAAAATGAGGTTTTACTCAATATGACTGTATACTGTAACACCCAATATGACAGTTATTTAAACATAACTCCTACACCACACATGAAAAATGGCTAATAATGCCTGAAATAATGCATCTTTGGGAGTTTTACTCGAAACATATGCTTTTTTAAATCTTGCAAATGCAAAAAGTAGTTTTTTACTCAATATGACTATATTAGTCTTAGAATCCTGAGATAATGCGAAAAAAGGATTTAAAAATGTATTCAAACATAACTTCTAAACAACACATGCAAAATGGCTAATAATGCCCAGAGATATGTTTTTTTGTTAGTTGTACTAGAAAAATGAATTTTTGTAAGGTTTGCAAAGACACAAGTTAGTTTTTTTATTCAATATAACAGTGTAACTGTCATACTAAATATGAAAGGTTTATAATCATAACTCCAAAACCAAATATGAAATTTGTCTTAAAAAGCCTTTAATATTGAATTTATGTAAGTTTTACCAGAATCAGGTATTTTGGAAAGAATCACAAATACAAATATTAGATTTTACTGGCCTCATATTGGTCACACTCAAAATGACAGTTTTTGAGACATAACTCCAAAAATACACATGCAAATAGTCTAATAATGCCTGAAGAAATGCATCTTCGAGGGTTCTCCAGAAAAAAAAACATTTGGTAAGGTTTGCAAAAACAAAATTTGATTTGTTACTCAATTTGACAGTGATGTACTTAGAATCCTGAGATAATGCGAAAAAAGCAATAAAAATGTATTCCAACATAATTCCTAATCCAAACGTGCCAAATGTCTAAAAATGCCTGTGATGTTGAATACATGTGAGTTTTACTAGATACAGTTGTTTTTCAATGGTTTGCAAATACAAAAATGAGGTTTTACTCAATCTGACTGTATACTGTAACACTCAATATGACAGTTATTTAAACATAACTCCTACACCACACATGAAAAATGGCTAATAATGCCTGAAATAATGCATCTTTGGGAGTTTTACTCGAAACATATGCTTTTTTAAATCTTGCAAATGCAAAAAGTAGTTTTTTACTCAATACGACTATAATAGTCTTACATTCCTGAGATAATGCGAAAAAAGCAATAAAAATGTATTCAAACATAACTTCTAAACAACACATGCAAACTGGCTAATAATGCCCAGAGATATGTTTTTTTGTTAGTTGTACTAGAAAAATGAATTTTTGTAAGGTTTGCAAAGACACAAGTTAGTTTTTTTATTCAATATAACAGTGTAACTGTCATACTAAATATGAAAGGTTTATAATAATAACTCCAAAACTAAATATGAAATTTGTCTTGAAAAGCCTTTAATATTGAATTTATGTAAGAGTTACCAGAATCAGGTATTTTGGAAAGAATCCCAAATACAAATATTAGATTTTACTGGCCTCATATTGGTCACACTCAAAATGACAGTTTTTGAAACATAACTCCAAAAATACACATGCAAATAGTCTAATAATGCCTGAAGAAATGCATCTTCGAGAGTTTTCCAGAAAAAAAACATTTGGTAAGGTTTGCAAAATTTGATTTGTTACTCAATTTGACAGTGATGTACTTAGAATCCTGAGATAATGCGAAAAAAGCAATAAAATGTATTCCAACATAATTCCTAATCCAAACGTGCAAAATGTCTAAAAATGCCTGTGACATTGAATACATGTGAGTTTCACTAGATACAGTTGTTTTTCAATGGTTTGCAAATACTACAATGAGGTTTTACTCAATATGACTGTATACTGTAACACTCAATATGACATTTATTTAAACATAACTCCTACACCACACATGAAAAAGGGCTAATAATGCCTGAAATAATGCATCTTTGGGAGTTTTACTCGAAACATATGCTTTTTTAAATCTTGCAAATGCAAAAATTAGTTTTTTACTCAATATGACTATAATAGTCTTAGAATCCTGAGATAATGCGAAAAAAGCAATAAAAATGTATTCAAACATAACTTCCAAACAACAGATGCAAAATGGCTAATAATGCCCAGCGATATGTTTTTTTGTTAGTTGTACTAGAAAAATGAATTTTTGTAAGGTTTGCAAAGACACAAGTTAGTTTATTTATTCAATATAACAGTTTAACTGTCATACTAAATATGAAAGGTTTATAATCATAACTCCAAAACCAAATATGAAATTTGTCTTAAAAAGCCTTTAATATTGAATTTATGTAAGTTTTACCAGAATCAGGTATTTTGGAAAGAATCACAAATACAAATATTAGATTTTACTGGCCTCATATTGGTCACACTCAAAATGACAGTTTTTGAGACATAACTCCAAAAATACACATGCAAATAGTCTAATAATGCCTGAAGAAATGCATCTTCGAGGGTTTTCCAGAAAAAAAAACATTTGGTAAGGTTTGCAAAAACAAAATTTGATTTGTTACTCAATTTGACAGTGATGTAATTAGAATCCTGAGATAATGCGAAAAAAGCAATAAAAATGTATTCCAACATAATTCCTAATCCAAACGTGGCAAATGTCTAAAAATGCCTGTGATGTTGAATACATGTGAGTTTTACTAGATACCGTTGTTTTTCAATGGTTTGCAAATACAAAAATGAGGTTTTACTCAATATGACTGTATACTGTAACACTCAATATGACAGTTATTTAAATATAACTCCTACACCACACATGAAAAATGGCTAATAATGCCTGAAATAATGCATCTTTGGGACTTTTACTCGAAACATATGCTTTTTTAAATCTTGCAAATGCAAAAAGTAGTTTTTTACTCAATATGACTATAATAGTCTTAGAATCCTGAGATAATGCGAAAAAAGCAATAAAAATGTATTCAAACATAACTTCTAAATAACACATGCAAAATGGCTAATAATGCCCAGAGATATGTTTTTTTGTTAGTTGTACTAGAAAAATGAATTTTTGTAAGGTTTGCAAAGACACAAGTTAGTTTTTTTATTCAATATAACAGTGTAACTGTCATACTAAATATGAAAGGTTTATAATCATAACTCCAAAACCAAATATGAAATTTGTCTTAAAAAGCCTTTAATATTGAATCTATGTAAGTTTTACCAGAATCAGGTATTTTGGAAAGAATCACAAATACAAATATTAGATTTTACTGGCCTCATATTGGTCACACTCAAAATGACAGTTTTTGAGACATAACTCCAAAAATACACATGCAAATAGTCTAATAATGGCTGAAGAAATGCATCTTCGAGGGTTTTCCGGGGAAAAAAAGCATTTGGTAAGGTTTGCAAAAACAAAATTTGATTTGTTACTCAATTTGACAGTGATGTACTTAGAATCCTGAGATAATGCGAAAAAAGCAATAAAAATGTATTCCAACATAATTCCTAATCCAAACGTGCCAAATGTCTAAAAATGCCTGTGATGTTGAATACATGTGAGTTTTACTAGATACAGTTGTTTTTCAATGGTTTGCAAATACAAAAATGAGGTTTTACTCAATATGACTGTATACTGTAACACCCAATATGACAGTTATTTAAACATAACTCCTACACCACACATGAAAAATGGCTAATAATGCCTGAAATAATGCATCTTTGGGAGTTTTACTCGAAACATATGCTTTTTTAAATCTTGCAAATGCAAAAAGTAGTTTTTTACTCAATATGACTATATTAGTCTTAGAATCCTGAGATAATGCGAAAAAAGGATTTAAAAATGTATTCAAACATAACTTCTAAACAACACATGCAAAATGGCTAATAATGCCCAGAGATATGTTTTTTTGTTAGTTGTACTAGAAAAATGAATTTTTGTAAGGTTTGCAAAGACACAAGTTAGTTTTTTTATTCAATATAACAGTGTAACTGTCATACTAAATATGAAAGGTTTATAATCATAACTCCAAAACCAAATATGAAATTTGTCTTAAAAAGCCTTTAATATTGAATTTATGTAAGTTTTACCAGAATCAGGTATTTTGGAAAGAATCACAAATACAAATATTAGATTTTACTGGCCTCATATTGGTCACACTCAAAATGACAGTTTTTGAGACATAACTCCAAAAATACACATGCAAATAGTCTAATAATGCCTGAAGAAATGCATCTTCGAGGGTTCTCCAGAAAAAAAAACATTTGGTAAGGTTTGCAAAAACAAAATTTGATTTGTTACTCAATTTGACAGTGATGTACTTAGAATCCTGAGATAATGCGAAAAAAGCAATAAAAATGTATTCCAACATAATTCCTAATCCAAACGTGCCAAATGTCTAAAAATGCCTGTGATGTTGAGTACATGTGAGTTTTACTAGATACAGTTGTTTTTCAATGGTTTGCAAATACAAAAATGAGGTTTTACTCAATCTGACTGTATACTGTAACACTCAATATGACAGTTATTTAAACATAACTCCTACACCACACATGAAAAATGGCTAATAATGCCTGAAATAATGCATCTTTGGGAGTTTTACTCGAAACATATGCTTTTTTAAATCTTGCAAATGCAAAAAGTAGTTTTTTACTTAATACGACTATAATAGTCTTACATTCCTGAGATAATGCGAAAAAAGCAATAAAAATGTATTCAAACATAACTTCTAAACAACACATGCAAACTGGCTAATAATGCCCAGAGATATGTTTTTTTGTTAGTTGTACTAGAAAAATGAATTTTTGTAAGGTTTGCAAAGACACAAGTTAGTTTTTTTATTCAATATAACAGTGTAACTGTCATACTAAATATGAAAGGTTTATAATAATAACTCCAAAACTAAATATGAAATTTGTCTTGAAAAGCCTTTAATATTGAATTTATGTAAGAGTTACCAGAATCAGGTATTTTGGAAAGAATCCCAAATACAAATATTAGATTTTACTGGCCTCATATTGGTCACACTCAAAATGACAGTTTTTGAAACATAACTCCAAAAATACACATGCAAATAGTCTAATAATGCCTGAAGAAATGCATCTTCGAGAGTTTTCCAGAAAAAAAACATTTGGTAAGGTTTGCAAAAACAAAATTTGATTTGTTACTCAATTTGACAGTGATGTACTTAGAATCCTGAGATAATGCGAAAAAAGCAATAAAAATGTATTCCAACATAATTCCTAATCCAAACGTGCAAAATGTCTAAAAATGCCTGTGACATTGAATACATGTGAGTTTCACTAGATACAGTTGTTTTTCAATGGTTTGCAAATACTACAATGAGGTTTTACTCAATATGACTGTATACTGTAACACTCAATATGACATTTATTTAAACATAACTCCTACACCACACATGAAAAATGGCTAATAATGCCTGAAATAATGCATCTTTGGGAGTTTTACTCGAAACATATGCTTTTTTAAATCTTGCAAATGCAAAAATTAGTTTTTTACTCAATATGACTATAATAGTCTTAGAATCCTGAGATAATGCGAAAAAAGCAATAAAAATGTATTCAAACATAACTTCCAAACAACAGATGCAAAATGGCTAATAATGCCCAGCGATATGTTTTTTTGTTAGTTGTACTAGAAAAATGAATTTTTGTAAGGTTTGCAAAGACACAAGTTAGTTTATTTATTCAATATAACAGTTTAACTGTCATACTAAATATGAAAGGTTTATAATCATAACTCCAAAACCAAATATGAAATTTGTCTTAAAAAGCCTTTAATATTGAATTTATGTAAGTTTTACCAGAATCAGGTATTTTGGAAAGAATCACAAATACAAATATTAGATTTTACTGGCCTCATATTGGTCACACTCAAAATGACAGTTTTTGAGACATAACTCCAAAAATACACATGCAAATAGTCTAATAATGCCTGAAGAAATGCATCTTCGAGGGTTTTCCAGAAAAAAAAAACATTTGGTAAGGTTTGCAAAAACAAAATTTGATTTGTTACTCAATTTGACAGTGATGTACTTAGAATCCTGAGATAATGCGAAAAAAGCAATAAAAATGTATTCCAACATAATTCCTAATCCAAACGTGCCAAATGTCTAAAAATGCCTGTGATGTTGAATACATGTGAGTTTTACTAGATACCGTTGTTTTTCAATGGTTTGCAAATACAAAAATGAGGTTTTACTCAATATGACTGTATACTGTAACACTCAATATGACAGTTATTTAAACATAACTCCTACACCACACATGAAAAATGGCTAATAATGCCTGAAATAATGCATCTTTGGGACTTTTACTCGAAACATATGCTTTTTTATATCTTGCAAATGCAAAAAGTAGTTTTTTACTCAATATGACTATAATAGTCTTAGAATCCTGAGATAATGCGAAAAAAGCAATAAAAATGTATTCAAACATAACTTCTAAACAACACATGCAAAATGGCTAATAATGCCCAGAGATATGTTTTTTTGTTAGTTGTACTAGAAAAATGAATTTTTGTAAGGTTTGCAAAGACACAAGTTAGTTTTTTTATTCAATATAACAGTGTAACTGTCATACTAAATATGAAAGGTTTATAATCATAACTCCAAAACCAAATATGAAATTTGTCTTAAAAAGCCTTTAATATTGAATCTATGTAAGTTTTACCAGAATCAGGTATTTTGGAAAGAATCACAAATACAAATATTAGATTTTACTGGCCTCATATTGGTCACACTCAAAATGACAGTTTTTGAGACATAACTCCAAAAATACACATGCAAATAGTCTAATAATGGCTGAAGAAATGCATCTTCGAGGGTTTTCCGGAAAAAAAAAGCATTTGGTAAGGTTTGCAAAAACAAAATTTGATTTGTTACTCAATTTGACAGTGATGTACTTAGAATCCTGAGATAATGCGAAAAAAGCAATAAAAATGTATTCCAACATAATTCCTAATCCAAACGTGCCAAATGTCTAAAAATGCCTGTGATGTTGAATACATGTGAGTTTTACTAGATACAGTTGTTTTTCAATGGTTTGCAAATACAAAAATGAGGTTTTACTCAATATGACTGTATACTGTAACACCCAATATGACAGTTATTTAAACATAACTCCTACACCACACATGAAAAATGGCTAATAATGCCTGAAATAATGCATCTTTGGGAGTTTTACTCGAAACATATGCTTTTTTAAATCTTGCAAATGCAAAAAGTAGTTTTTTACTCAATATGACTATATTAGTCTTAGAATCCTGAGATAATGCGAAAAAAGGATTTAAAAATGTATTCAAACATAACTTCTAAACAACACATGCAAAATGGCTAATAATGCCCAGAGATATGTTTTTTTGTTAGTTGTACTAGAAAAATGAATTTTTGTAAGGTTTGCAAAGACACAAGTTAGTTTTTTTATTCAATATAACAGTGTAACTGTCATACTAAATATGAAAGGTTTATAATCATAACTCCAAAACCAAATATGAAATTTGTCTTAAAAAGCCTTTAATATTGAATTTATGTAAGTTTTACCAGAATCAGGTATTTTGGAAAGAATCACAAATACAAATATTAGATTTTACTGGCCTCATATTGGTCACACTCAAAATGACAGTTTTTGAGACATAACTCCAAAAATACACATGCAAATAGTCTAATAATGCCTGAAGAAATGCATCTTCGAGGGTTTTCCAGAAAAAAAAAAACATTTGGTAAGGTTTGCAAAAACAAAATTTGATTTGTTACTCAATTTGACAGTGATGTACTTAGAATCCTGAGATAATGCGAAAAAAGCAATAAAAATGTATTCCAACATAATTCCTAATCCAAACGTGCCAGATGTCTAAAAATGCCTGTGATGTTGAATACATGTGAGTTTTACTAGATACAGTTGTTTTTCAATGGTTTGCAAATACAAAAATGAGGTTTTACTCAATCTGACTGTATACTGTAACACTCAATATGACAGTTATTTAAACATAACTCCTACACCACACATGAAAAATGGCTAATAATGCCTGAAATAATGCATCTTTGGGAGTTTTACTCGAAACATATGCTTTTTTAAATCTTGCAAATGCAAAAAGTAGTTTTTTACTCAATACGACTATAATAGTCTTACATTCCTGAGATAATTCGAAAAAAGCAATAAAAATGTATTCAAACATAACTTCTAAACAACACATGTAAACTGGCTAATAATGCCCAGAGATATGTTTTTTTGTTAGTTGTACTAGAAAAATTAATTTTTGTAAGGTTTGCAAAGACACAAGTTAGTTTTTTTATTCAATATAACAGTGTAACTGTCATACTAAATATGAAAGGTTTATAATAATAACTCCAAAACTAAATATGAAATTTGTCTTGAAAAGCCTTTAATATTGAATTTATGTAAGAGTTACCAGAATCAGGTATTTTGGAAAGAATCCCAAATACAAATATTAGATTTTACTGGCCTCATATTGGTCACACTCAAAATGACAGTTTTTGAAACATAACTCCAAAAATACACATGCAAATAGTCTAATAATGCCTGAAGAAATGCATCTTCGAGAGTTTTCCAGAAAAAAAACATTTGGTAAGGTTTGCAAAAACAAAATTTGATTTGTTACTCAATTTGACAGTGATGTACTTAGAATCCTGAGATAATGCGAAAAAAGCAATAAAAATGTATTCCAACATAATTCCTAATCCAAACGTGCCAGATGTCTAAAAATGCCTGTGATGTTGAATACATGTGAGTTTTACTAGATACCGTTGTTTTTCAATGGTTTGCAAATACAAAAATGAGGTTTTACTCAATATGACTGTATACTGTAACACTCAATATGACAGTTATTTAAATATAACTCCTACACCACACATGAAAAATGGCTAATAATGCCTGAAATAATGCATCTTTGGGACTTTTACTCGAAACATATGCTTTTTTAAATCTTGCAAATGCAAAAAGTAGTTTTTTACTCAATATGACTATAATAGTCTTAGAATCCTGAGATAATGCGAAAAAAGCAATAAAAATGTATTCAAACATAACTTCTAAATAACACATGCAAAATGGCTAATAATGCCCAGAGATATGTTTTTTTGTTAGTTGTACTAGAAAAATGAATTTTTGTAAGGTTTGCAAAGACACAAGTTAGTTTTTTTATTCAATATAACAGTGTAACTGTCATACTAAATATGAAAGGTTTATAATCATAACTCCAAAACCAAATATGAAATTTGTCTTAAAAAGCCTTTAATATTGAATCTATGTAAGTTTTACCAGAATCAGGTATTTTGGAAAGAATCACAAATACAAATATTAGATTTTACTGGCCTCATATTGGTCACACTCAAAATGACAGTTTTTGAGACATAACTCCAAAAATACACATGCAAATAGTCTAATAATGGCTGAAGAAATGCATCTTCGAGGGTTTTCCGGGGAAAAAAAGCATTTGGTAAGGTTTGCAAAAACAAAATTTGATTTGTTACTCAATTTGACAGTGATGTACTTAGAATCCTGAGATAATGCGAAAAAAGCAATAAAAATGTATTCCAACATAATTCCTAATCCAAACGTGCCAAATGTCTAAAAATGCCTGTGATGTTGAATACATGTGAGTTTTACTAGATACAGTTTTTTTTCAATGGTTTGCAAATACAAAAATGAGGTTTTACTCAATATGACTGTATACTGTAACACCCAATATGACAGTTATTTAAACATAACTCCTACACCACACATGAAAAATGGCTAATAATGCCTGAAATAATGCATCTTTGGGAGTTTTACTCGAAACATATGCTTTTTTAAATCTTGCAAATGCAAAAAGTAGTTTTTTACTCAATATGACTATATTAGTCTTAGAATCCTGAGATAATGCGAAAAAAGGATTTAAAAATGTATTCAAACATAACTTCTAAACAACACATGCAAAATGGCTAATAATGCCCAGAGATATGTTTTTTTGTTAGTTGTACTAGAAAAATGAATTTTTGTAAGGTTTGCAAAGACACAAGTTAGTTTTTTTATTCAATATAACAGTGTAACTGTCATACTAAATATGAAAGGTTTATAATCATAACTCCAAAACCAAATATGAAATTTGTCTTAAAAAGCCTTTAATATTGAATTTATGTAAGTTTTACCAGAATCAGGTATTTTGGAAAGAATCACAAATACAAATATTAGATTTTACTGGCCTCATATTGGTCACACTCAAAATGACAGTTTTTGAGACATAACTCCAAAAATACACATGCAAATAGTCTAATAATGCCTGAAGAAATGCATCTTCGAGGGTTCTCCAGAAAAAAAAACATTTGGTAAGGTTTGCAAAAACAAAATTTGATTTGTTACTCAATTTGACAGTGATGTACTTAGAATCCTGAGATAATGCGAAAAAAGCAATAAAAATGTATTCCAACATAATTCCTAATCCAAACGTGCCAAATGTCTAAAAATGCCTGTGATGTTGAGTACATGTGAGTTTTACTAGATACAGTTGTTTTTCAATGGTTTGCAAATACAAAAATGAGGTTTTACTCAATCTGACTGTATACTGTAACACTCAATATGACAGTTATTTAAACATAACTCCTACACCACACATGAAAAATGGCTAATAATGCCTGAAATAATGCATCTTTGGGAGTTTTACTCGAAACATATGCTTTTTTAAATCTTGCAAATGCAAAAAGTAGTTTTTTACTCAATACGACTATAATAGTCTTACATTCCTGAGATAATGCGAAAAAAGCAATAAAAATGTATTCAAACATAACTTCTAAACAACACATGCAAACTGGCTAATAATGCCCAGAGATATGTTTTTTTGTTAGTTGTACTAGAAAAATGAATTTTTGTAAGGTTTGCAAAGACACAAGTTAGTTTTTTTATTCAATATAACAGTGTAACTGTCATACTAAATATGAAAGGTTTATAATAATAACTCCAAAACTAAATATGAAATTTGTCTTGAAAAGCCTTTAATATTGAATTTATGTAAGAGTTACCAGAATCAGGTATTTTGGAAAGAATCCCAAATACAAATATTAGATTTTACTGGCCTCATATTGGTCACACTCAAAATGACAGTTTTTGAAACATAACTCCAAAAATACACATGCAAATAGTCTAATAATGCCTGAAGAAATGCATCTTCGAGAGTTTTCCAGAAAAAAAACATTTGGTAAGGTTTGCAAAAACAAAATTTGATTTGTTACTCAATTTGACAGTGATGTACTTAGAATCCTGAGATAATGCGAAAAAAGCAATAAAAATGTATTCCAACATAATTCCTAATCCAAACGTGCAAAATGTCTAAAAATGCCTGTGACATTGAATACATGTGAGTTTCACTAGATACAGTTGTTTTTCAATGGTTTGCAAATACTACAATGAGGTTTTACTCAATATGACTGTATACTGTAACACTCAATATGACATTTATTTAAACATAACTCCTACACCACACATGAAAAATGGCTAATAATGCCTGAAATAATGCATCTTTGGGAGTTTTACTCGAAACATATGCTTTTTTAAATCTTGCAAATGCAAAAATTAGTTTTTTACTCAATATGACTATAATAGTCTTAGAATCCTGAGATAATGCGAAAAAAGCAATAAAAATGTATTCAAACATAACTTCCAAACAACAGATGCAAAATGGCTAATAATGCCCAGCGATATGTTTTTTTGTTAGTTGTACTAGAAAAATGAATTTTTGTAAGGTTTGCAAAGACACAAGTTAGTTTATTTATTCAATATAACAGTTTAACTGTCATACTAAATATGAAAGGTTTATAATCATAACTCCAAAACCAAATATGAAATTTGTCTTAAAAAGCCTTTAATATTGAATTTATGTAAGTTTTACCAGAATCAGGTATTTTGGAAAGAATCACAAATACAAATATTAGATTTTACTGGCCTCATATTGGTCACACTCAAAATGACAGTTTTTGAGACATAACTCCAAAAATACACATGCAAATAGTCTAATAATGCCTGAAGAAATGCATCTTCGAGGGTTTTCCAGAAAAAAAAACATTTGGTAAGGTTTGCAAAAACAAAATTTGATTTGTTACTCAATTTGACAGTGATGTACTTAGAATCCTGAGATAATGCGAAAAAAGCAATAAAAATGTATTCCAACATAATTCCTAATCCAAACGTGCCAAATGTCTAAAAATGCCTGTGATGTTGAATACATGTGAGTTTTACTAGATACCGTTGTTTTTCAATGGTTTGCAAATACAAAAATGAGGTTTTACTCAATATGACTGTATACTGTAACACTCAATATGACAGTTATTTAAACATAACTCCTACACCACACATGAAAAATGGCTAATAATGCCTGAAATAATGCATCTTTGGGACTTTTCCTCGAAACATATGCTTTTTTATATCTTGCAAATGCAAAAAGTAGTTTTTTACTCAATATGACTATAATAGTCTTAGAATCCTGAGATAATGCGAAAAAAGCAATAAAAATGTATTCAAACATAACTTCTAAACAACACATGCAAAATGGCTAATAATGCCCAGAGATATGTTTTTTTGTTAGTTGTACTAGAAAAATGAATTTTTGTAAGGTTTGCAAAGACACAAGTTAGTTTTTTTATTCAATATAACAGTGTAACTGTCATACTAAATATGAAAGGTTTATAATCATAACTCCAAAACCAAATATGAAATTTGTCTTAAAAAGCCTTTAATATTGAATCTATGTAAGTTTTACCAGAATCAGGTATTTTGGAAAGAATCACAAATACAAATATTAGATTTTACTGGCCTCATATTGGTCACACTCAAAATGACAGTTTTTGAGACATAACTCCAAAAATACACATGCAAATAGTCTAATAATGGCTGAAGAAATGCATCTTCGAGGGTTTTCCGGAAAAAAAAAGCATTTGGTAAGGTTTGCAAAAACAAAATTTGATTTGTTACTCAATTTGACAGTGATGTACTTAGAATCCTGAGATAATGCGAAAAAAGCAATAAAAATGTATTCCAACATAATTCCTAATCCAAACGTGCCAAATGTCTAAAAATGCCTGTGATGTTGAATACATGTGAGTTTTACTAGATACAGTTGTTTTTCAATGGTTTGCAAATACAAAAATGAGGTTTTACTCAATATGACTGTATACTGTAACACCCAATATGACAGTTATTTAAACATAACTCCTACACCACACATGAAAAATGGCTAATAATGCCTGAAATAATGCATCTTTGGGAGTTTTACTCGAAACATATGCTTTTTTAAATCTTGCAAATGCAAAAAGTAGTTTTTTACTCAATATGACTATATTAGTCTTAGAATCCTGAGATAATGCGAAAAAAGGATTTAAAAATGTATTCAAACATAACTTCTAAACAACACATGCAAAATGGCTAATAATGCCCAGAGATATGTTTTTTTGTTAGTTGTACTAGAAAAATGAATTTTTGTAAGGTTTGCAAAGACACAAGTTAGTTTTTTTATTCAATATAACAGTGTAACTGTCATACTAAATATGAAAGGTTTATAATCATAACTCCAAAACCAAATATGAAATTTGTCTTAAAAAGCCTTTAATATTGAATTTATGTAAGTTTTACCAGAATCAGGTATTTTGGAAAGAATCACAAATACAAATATTAGATTTTACTGGCCTCATATTGGTCACACTCAAAATGACAGTTTTTGAGACATAACTCCAAAAATACACATGCAAATAGTCTAATAATGCCTGAAGAAATGCATCTTCGAGGGTTTTCCAGAAAAAAAAAAACATTTGGTAAGGTTTGCAAAAACAAAATTTGATTTGTTACTCAATTTGACAGTGATGTACTTAGAATCCTGAGATAATGCGAAAAAAGCAATAAAAATGTATTCCAACATAATTCCTAATCCAAACGTGCCAGATGTCTAAAAATGCCTGTGATGTTGAATACATGTGAGTTTTACTAGATACAGTTGTTTTTCAATGGTTTGCAAATACAAAAATGAGGTTTTACTCAATCTGACTGTATACTGTAACACTCAATATGACAGTTATTTAAACATAACTCCTACACCACACATGAAAAATGGCTAATAATGCCTGAAATAATGCATCTTTGGGAGTTTTACTCGAAACATATGCTTTTTTAAATCTTGCAAATGCAAAAAGTAGTTTTTTACTCAATACGACTATAATAGTCTTACATTCCTGAGATAATGCGAAAAAAGCAATAAAAATGTATTCAAACATAACTTCTAAACAACACATGTAAACTGGCTAATAATGCCCAGAGATATGTTTTTTTGTTAGTTGTACTAGAAAAATTAATTTTTGTAAGGTTTGCAAAGACACAAGTTAGTTTTTTTATTCAATATAACAGTGTAACTGTCATACTAAATATGAAAGGTTTATAATAATAACTCCAAAACTAAATATGAAATTTGTCTTGAAAAGCCTTTAATATTGAATTTATGTAAGAGTTACCAGAATCAGGTATTTTGGAAAGAATCCCAAATACAAATATTAGATTTTACTGGCCTCATATTGGTCACACTCAAAATGACAGTTTTTGAAACATAACTCCAAAAATACACATGCAAATAGTCTAATAATGCCTGAAGAAATGCATCTTCGAGAGTTTTCCAGAAAAAAAACATTTGGTAAGGTTTGCAAAAACAAAATTTGATTTGTTACTCAATTTGACAGTGATGTACTTAGAATCCTGAGATAATGCGAAAAAAGCAATAAAAATGTATTCCAACATAATTCCTAATCCAAACGTGCAAAATGTCTAAAAATGCCTGTGACATTGAATACATGTGAGTTTCACTAGATACAGTTGTTTTTCAATGGTTTGCAAATACTACAATGAGGTTTTACTCAATATGACTGTATACTGTAACACTCAATATGACATTTATTTAAACATAACTCCTACACCACACATGAAAAATGGCTAATAATGCCTGAAATAATGCATCTTTGGGAGTTTTACTCGAAACATATGCTTTTTTAAATCTTGCAAATGCAAAAAGTAGTTTTTTACTCAATACGACTATAATAGTCTTACATTCCTGAGATAATGCGAAAAAAGCAATAAAAATGTATTCAAACATAACTTCTAAACAACACATGTAAACTGGCTAATAATGCCCAGAGATATGTTTTTTTGTTAGTTGTACTAGAAAAATGAATTTTTGTAAGGTTTGCAAAGACACAAGTTAGTTTTTTTATTCAATATAACAGTGTAACTGTCATACTAAATATGAAAGGTTTATAATAATAACTCCAAAACTAAATATGAAATTTGTCTTGAAAAGCCTTTAATATTGAATTTATGTAAGAGTTACCAGAATCAGGTATTTTGGAAAGAATCCCAAATACAAATATTAGATTTTACTGGCCTCATATTGGTCACACTCAAAATGACAGTTTTTGAAACATAACTCCAAAAATACACATGCAAATAGTCTAATAATGCCTGAAGAAATGCATCTTCGAGGGTTTTCCAGAAAAAAAAAAACATTTGGTAAGGTTTGCAAAAACAAAATTTGATTTGTTACTCAATTTGACAGTGATGTACTTAGAATCCTGAGATAATGCGAAAAAAGCAATAAAAATGTATTCCAACATAATTCCTAATCCAAACGTGCCAGATGTCTAAAAATGCCTGTGATGTTGAATACATGTGAGTTTTACTAGATACAGTTGTTTTTCAATGGTTTGCAAATACAAAAATGAGGTTTTACTCAATCTGACTGTATACTGTAACACTCAATATGACAGTTATTTAAACATAACTCCTACACCACACATGAAAAATGGCTAATAATGCCTGAAATAATGCATCTTTGGGACTTTTACTCGAAACATATGCTTTTTTAAATCTTGCAAATGCAAAAAGTAGTTTTTTACTCAATATGACTATAATAGTCTTAGAATCCTGAGATAATGCGAAAAAAGCAATAAAAATGTATTCAAACATAACTTCTAAACAACACATGCAAAATGGCTAATAATGCCCAGAGATATGTTTTTTTGTTAGTTGTACTAGAAAAATGAATTTTTGTAAGGTTTGCAAAGACACAAGTTAGTTTTTTTATTCAATATAACAGTGTAACTGTCATACTAAATATGAAAGGTTTATAATCATAACTCCAAAACCAAATATGAAATTTGTCTTAAAAAGCCTTTAATATTGAATCTATGTAAGTTTTACCAGAATCAGGTATTTTGGAAAGAATCACAAATACAAATATTAGATTTTACTGGCCTCATATTGGTCACACTCAAAATGACAGTTTTTGAGACATAACTCCAAAAATACACATGCAAATAGTCTAATAATGGCTGAAGAAATGCATCTTCGAGGGTTTTCCGGAAAAAAAAAGCATTTGGTAAGGTTTGCAAAAACAAAATTTGATTTGTTACTCAATTTGACAGTGATGTACTTAGAATCCTGAGATAATGCGAAAAAAGCAATAAAAATGTATTCCAACATAATTCCTAATCCAAACGTGCCAAATGTCTAAAAATGCCTGTGATGTTGAATACATGTGAGTTTTACTAGATACAGTTGTTTTTCAATGGTTTGCAAATACAAAAATGAGGTTTTACTCAATATGACTGTATACTGTAACACCCAATATGACAGTTATTTAAACATAACTCCTACACCACACATGAAAAATGGCTAATAATGCCTGAAATAATGCATCTTTGGGAGTTTTACTCGAAACATATGCTTTTTTAAATCTTGCAAATGCAAAAAGTAGTTTTTTACTCAATATGACTATATTAGTCTTAGAATCCTGAGATAATGCGAAAAAAGGATTTAAAAATGTATTCAAACATAACTTCTAAACAACACATGCAAAATGGCTAATAATGCCCAGAGATATGTTTTTTTGTTAGTTGTACTAGAAAAATGAATTTTTGTAAGGTTTGCAAAGACACAAGTTAGTTTTTTTATTCAATATAACAGTGTAACTGTCATACTAAATATGAAAGGTTTATAATCATAACTCCAAAACCAAATATGAAATTTGTCTTAAAAAGCCTTTAATATTGAATTTATGTAAGTTTTACCAGAATCAGGTATTTTGGAAAGAATCACAAATACAAATATTAGATTTTACTGGCCTCATATTGGTCACACTCAAAATGACAGTTTTTGAGACATAACTCCAAAAATACACATGCAAATAGTCTAATAATGCTTGAGGAAATGCATCTTCGAGGGTTTTCCAGAAAGAAAAAAAACATTTGGTAAGGTTTGCAAAAACAAAATTTGATTTGTTACTCAATTTGACAGTGATGTACTTAGAATCCTGAGATAATGCGAAAAAAGCAATAAAAATGTATTCCAACATAATTCCTAATCCAAACGTGCCAGATGTCTAAAAATGCCTGTGATGTTGAATACATGTGAGTTTTACTAGATACAGTTGTTTTTCAATGGTTTGCAAATACAAAAATGAGGTTTTACTCAATCTGACTGTATACTGTAACACTCAATATGACAGTTATTTAAACATAACTCCTACACCACACATGAAAAATGGCTAATAATGCCTGAAATAATGCATCTTTGGGAGTTTTACTCGAAACATATGCTTTTTTAAATCTTGCAAATGCAAAAAGTAGTTTTTTACTCAATACAACTATAATAGTCTTACATTCCTGAGATAATGCGAAAAAAGCAATAAAAATGTATTCAAACATAACTTCTAAACAACACATGTAAACTGGCTAATAATGCCCAGAGATATGTTTTTTTGTTAGTTGTACTAGAAAAATGAATTTTTGTAAGGTTTGCAAAGACACAAGTTAGTTTTTTTATTCAATATAACAGTGTAACTGTCATACTAAATATGAAAGGTTTATAATAATAACTCCAAAACTAAATATGAAATTTGTCTTGAAAAGCCTTTAATATTGAATTTATGTAAGAGTTACCAGAATCAGGTATTTTGGAAAGAATCCCAAATACAAATATTAGATTTTACTGGCCTCATATTGGTCACACTCAAAATGACAGTTTTTGAAACATAACTCCAAAAATACACATGCAAATAGTCTAATAATGCCTGAAGAAATGCATCTTCGAGAGTTTTCCAGAAAAAAAACATTTGGTAAGGTTTGCAAAAACAAAATTTGATTTGTTACTCAATTTGACAGTGATGTACTTAGAATCCTGAGATAATGCGAAAAAAGCAATAAAAATGTATTCCAACATAATTCCTAATCCAAACGTGCAAAATGTCTAAAAATGCCTGTGACATTGAATACATGTGAGTTTTACTAGATACAGTTGTTTTTCAATGGTTTGCAAATACTACAATGAGGTTTTACTCAATATGACTGTATACTGTAACACTCAATATGACATTTATTTAAACATAACTCCTACACCACACATGAAAAATGGCTAATAATGCCTGAAATAATGCATCTTTGGGAGTTTTACTCGAAACATATGCTTTTTTAAATCTCGCAAATGCAAAAAGTAGTTTTTTACTCAATATGACTATAATAGTCTTAGAATCCTGAGATAATGCGAAAAAATGATTTAAAAATGTATTCAAACATAACTTCTAAACAACACATGCAAAATGGCTAATAATTCCCAGAGATATGTTTTTTTGTCAGTTGTACTAGAAAAATGAATTTTTGTAAGGTTTGCAAAGACACAAGTTAGTTTTTTTATTCAATATAACAGTGTAACTGTCATACTAAATATGAAAGGTTTATAATCATAACTCCAAAACCAAATATGAAATTTGTCTTAAAAAGCCTTTAATATTGAATTTGTGTAAGTTTTACCAGAATCAGGTATTTTGGAAAGAATCACAAATACAAATATTAGATTTTACTGGCCTCATATTGGTCACACTCAAAATGACAGTTTTTGAGACATAACTCCAAAAATACACATGCAAATAGTCTAATAATGCCTGAAGAAATGCATCTTCGAGGGTTTTCCAGAAAAAAAAACATTTGGTAAGGTTTGCAAAAACAAAATTTGATTTGTTACTCAATTTGACAGTGATGTACTTAGAATCCTGAGATAATGCGAAAAAAGCAATAAAAATGTATTCCAACATATTTCCTAATCCAAACGTGCCAAATGTCTAAAAATGCCTGTGATGTTGAATACATGTGAGTTTTACTAGATACAGTTGTTTTTCAATGGTTTGCAAATACAAAAATGATGTTTTTCTCAATATGACTGTATACTGTAACACCCAATATGACAGTTATTTAAACATAACTCCTACACCACACATGAAAAATGGCTAATAATGCCTGAAATAATGCAAAAAGTAGTTTTTTACTCAATACGACTATAATAGTCTTACACTCCTGAGATAATGCGAAAAAAGCAATAAAAATGTATTCAAACATAACTTCTAAATAACACATGCAAAATGGCTAATAATGCCCAGAGATATGTTTTTTTGTTAGTTGTACTAGAAAAATGAATTTGTGTAAGGTTTGCAAAGACACAAGTTAGTTTTTTTATTCAATATAACAGTGTAACTGTCATACTAAATATGAAAGGTTTATAATAATAACTCCAAAACTAAATATGAAATTTGTCTTGAAAAGCCTTTAATATTGAATTTATGTAAGAGTTACCAGAATCAGGTATTTTGGAAAGAATCCCAAATACAAATATTAGATTTTACTGGCCTCATATTGGTCACACTCAAAATGACAGTTTTTGAAACATAACTCCAAAAATACACATGCAAATAGTCTAATAATGCCTGAAGAAATGCATCTTCGAGAGTTTTCCAGAAAAAAAACATTTGGTAAGGTTTGCAAAAACAAAATTTGATTTGTTACTCAATTTGACAGTGATGTACTTAGAATCCTGAGATAATGCGAAAAAAGCAATAAAAATGTATTCCAACATAATTCCTAATCCAAACGTGCAAAATGTCTAAAAATGCCTGTGACATTGAATACATGTGAGTTTCACTAGATACAGTTGTTTTTCAATGGTTTGCAAATACTACAATGAGGTTTTACTCAATATGACTGTATACTGTAACACTCAATATGACATTTATTTAAACATAACTCCTACACCACACATGAAAAATGGCTAATAATGCCTGAAATAATGCATCTTTGGGAGTTTTACTCGAAACATATGCTTTTTTAAATCTTGCAAATGCAAAAATTAGTTTTTTACTCAATATGACTATAATAGTCTTAGAATCCTGAGATAATGCGAAAAAAGCAATAAAAATGTATTCAAACATAACTTCCAAACAACAGATGCAAAATGGCTAATAATGCCCAGCGATATGTTTTTTTGTTAGTTGTACTAGAAAAATGAATTTTCGTAAGGTTTGCAAAGACACAAGTTAGTTTATTTATTCAATATAACAGTTTAACTGTCATACTAAATATGAAAGGTTTATAATCATAACTCCAAAACCAAATATGAAATTTGTCTTAAAAAGCCTTTAATATTGAATTTATGTAAGTTTTACCAGAATCAGGTATTTTGGAAAGAATCACAAATACAAATATTAGATTTTACTGGCCTCATATTGGTCACACTCAAAATGACAGTTTTTGAGACATAACTCCAAAAATACACATGCAAATAGTCTAATAATGCCTGAAGAAATGCATCTTCGAGGGTTTTCCAGAAAAAAAAACATTTGGTAAGGTTTGCAAAAACAAAATTTGATTTGTTACTCAATTTGACAGTGATGTACTTAGAATCCTGAGATAATGCGAAAAAAGCAATAAAAATGTATTCCAACATTATTCCTAATCCAAACGTGCCAAATGTCTAAAAATGCCTGTGATGTTGAATACATGTGAGTTTTATTAGATACCGTTGTTTTTCAATGGTTTGCAAATACAAAAATGAGGTTTTACTCAATATGACTGTATACTGTAACACTCAATATGACAGTTATTTAAACATAACTCCTACACCACACATGAAAAATGGCTAATAATGCCTGAAATAATGCATCTTTGGGACTTTTACTCGAAACATATGCTTTTTTAAATCTTGCAAATGCAAAAAGTAGTTTTTTACTCAATATGACTATAATAGTCTTAGAATCCTGAGATAATGCGAAAAAAGCAATAAAAATGTATTCAAACATAACTTCTAAATAACACATGCAAAATGGCTAATAATGCCCAGAGATATGTTTTTTTGTTAGTTGTACTAGAAAAATGAATTTTTGTAAGGTTTGCAAAGACACAAGTTAGTTTTTTTATTCAATATAACAGTGTAACTGTCATACTAAATATGAAAGGTTTATAATCATAACTCCAAAACCAAATATGAAATTTGTCTTAAAAAGCCTTTAATATTGAATCTATGTAAGTTTTACCAGAATCAGGTATTTTGGAAAGAATCACAAATACAAATATTAGATTTTACTGGCCTCATATTGGTCACACTCAAAATGACAGTTTTTGAGACATAACTCCAAAAATACACATGCAAATAGTCTAATAATGCCTGATGAAATGCATCTTCGAGGGTTTTCCAGAAAAAAAAAAAACATTTGGTAAGGTTTGCAAAAACAAAATTTGATTTGTTACTCAATTTGACAGTGATGTACTTAGAATCCTGAGATAATGCGAAAAAAACAATAAAAATGTATTCCAACATAATTCCTAATCCAAACGTGCCAAATGTCTAAAAATGCCTGTGATGTTGAATACATGTGAGTTTTACTAGATACAGTTGTTTTTCAATGGTTTGCAAATACAAAAATGAGGTTTTACTCAATATGACTGTATACTGTAACACCCAATATGACAGTTATTTAAACATAACTCCTACACCACACATGAAAAATGGCTAATAATGCCTGAAATAATGCATCTTTGGGAGTTTTACTCGAAACATATGCTTTTTTAAATCTTGCAAATGCAAAAAGTAGTTTTTTACTCAATATGACTATATTAGTCTTAGAATCCTGAGATAATGCGAAAAAAGGATTTAAAAATGTATTCAAACATAACTTCTAAACAACACATGCAAAATGGCTAATAATGCCCAGAGATATGTTTTTTTGTTAGTTGTACTAGAAAAATGAATTTTTGTAAGGTTTGCAAAGACACAAGTTAGTTTTTTTATTCAATATAACAGTGTAACTGTCATACTAAATATGAAAGGTTTATAATCATAACTCCAAAACCAAATATGAAATTTGTCTTAAAAAGCCTTTAATATTGAATTTATGTAAGTTTTACCAGAATCAGGTATTTTGGAAAGAATCACAAATACAAATATTAGATTTTACTGGCCTCATATTGGTCACACTCAAAATGACAGTTTTTGAGACATAACTCCAAAAATACACATGCAAATAGTCTAATAATGCCTGAAGAAATGCATCTTCGAGGGTTCTCCAGAAAAAAAAACATTTGGTAAGGTTTGCAAAAACAAAATTTGATTTGTTACTCAATTTGACAGTGATGTACTTAGAATCCTGAGATAATGCGAAAAAAGCAATAAAAATGTATTCCAACATAATTCCTAATCCAAACGTGCCAAATGTCTAAAAATGCCTGTGATGTTGAATACATGTGAGTTTTACTAGATACAGTTGTTTTTCAATGGTTTGCAAATACAAAAATGAGGTTTTACTCAATCTGACTGTATACTGTAACACTCAATATGACAGTTATTTAAACATAACTCCTACACCACACATGAAAAATGGCTAATAATGCCTGAAATAATGCATCTTTGGGAGTTTTACTCGAAACATATGCTTTTTTAAATCTTGCAAATGCAAAAAGTAGTTTTTTACTCAATACGACTATAATAGTCTTACATTCCTGAGATAATGCGAAAAAAGCAATAAAAATGTATTCAAACATAACTTCTAAACAACACATGCAAACTGGCTAATAATGCCCAGAGATATGTTTTTTTGTTAGTTGTACTAGAAAAATGAATTTTTGTAAGGTTTGCAAAGACACAAGTTAGTTTTTTTATTCAATATAACAGTGTAACTGTCATACTAAATATGAAAGGTTTATAATAATAACTCCAAAACTAAATATGAAATTTGTCTTGAAAAGCCTTTAATATTGAATTTATGTAAGAGTTACCAGAATCAGGTATTTTGGAAAGAATCCCAAATACAAATATTAGATTTTACTGGCCTCATATTGGTCACACTCAAAATGACAGTTTTTGAAACATAACTCCAAAAATACACATGCAAATAGTCTAATAATGCCTGAAGAAATGCATCTTCGAGAGTTTTCCAGAAAAAAAACATTTGGTAAGGTTTGCAAAAACAAAATTTGATTTGTTACTCAATTTGACAGTGATGTACTTAAAATCCTGAGATAATGCGAAAAAAGCAATAAAAATGTATTCCAACATAATTCCTAATCCAAACGTGCAAAATGTCTAAAAATGCCTGTGACATTGAATACATGTGAGTTTCACTAGATACAGTTGTTTTTCAATGGTTTGCAAATACTACAATGAGGTTTTACTCAATATGACTGTATACTGTAACACTCAATATGACATTTATTTAAACATAACTCCTACACCACACATGAAAAATGGCTAATAATGCCTGAAATAATGCATCTTTGGGAGTTTTACTCGAAACATATGCTTTTTTAAATCTTGCAAATGCAAAAATTAGTTTTTTACTCAATATGACTATAATAGTCTTAGAATCCTGAGATAATGCGAAAAAAGCAATAAAAATGTATTCAAACATAACTTCCAAACAACAGATGCAAAATGGCTAATAATGCCCAGCGATATGTTTTTTTGTTAGTTGTACTAGAAAAATGAATTTTTGTAAGGTTTGCAAAGACACAAGTTAGTTTATTTATTCAATATAACAGTTTAACTGTCATACTAAATATGAAAGGTTTATAATCATAACTCCAAAACCAAATATGAAATTTGTCTTAAAAAGCCTTTAATATTGAATTTATGTAAGTTTTACCAGAATCAGGTATTTTGGAAAGAATCACAAATACAAATATTAGATTTTACTGGCCTCATATTGGTCACACTCAAAATGACAGTTTTTGAGACATAACTCCAAAAATACACATGCAAATAGTCTAATAATGCCTGAAGAAATGCATCTTCGAGGGTTTTCCAGAAAAAAAAACATTTGGTAAGGTTTGCAAAAACAAAATTTGATTTGTTACTCAATTTGACAGTGATGTACTTAGAATCCTGAGATAATGCGAAAAAAGCAATAAAAATGTATTCCAACA
Source organism: Nerophis ophidion (assembly GCF_033978795.1). Lineage (NCBI taxonomy): Eukaryota > Metazoa > Chordata > Actinopteri > Syngnathiformes > Syngnathidae > Nerophis > Nerophis ophidion. The sequence continues at coordinate 49,785 of NW_026907002.1, read as the reverse complement.
TAATTCCTAATCCAAACGTGCCAAATGTCTAAAAATGCCTGTGATGTTGAATACATGTGAGTTTTACTAGATACCGTTGTTTTTCAATGGTTTGCAAATACAAAAATGAGGTTTTACTCAATATGACTGTATACTGTAACACTCAATATGACAGTTATTTAAACATAACTCCTACACCACACATGAAAAATGGCTAATAATGCCTGAAATAATGCATCTTTGGGACTTTTACTCGAAACATATGCTTTTTTAAATCTTGCAAATGCAAAAAGTAGTTTTTTACTCAATATGACTATAATAGTCTTAGAATCCTGAGATAATGCGAAAAAAGCAATAAAAATGTATTCAAACATAACTTCTAAACAACACATGCAAAATGGCTAATAATGCCCAGAGATATGTTTTTTTGTTAGTTGTACTAGAAAAATGAATTTTTGTAAGGTTTGCAAAGACACAAGTTAGTTTTTTTATTCAATATAACAGTGTAACTGTCATACTAAATATGAAAGGTTTATAATCATAACTCCAAAACCAAATATGAAATTTGTCTTAAAAAGCCTTTAATATTGAATCTATGTAAGTTTTACCAGAATCAGGTATTTTGGAAAGAATCACAAATACAAATATTAGATTTTACTGGCCTCATATTGGTCACACTCAAAATGACAGTTTTTGAGACATAACTCCAAAAATACACATGCAAATAGTCTAATAATGGCTGAAGAAATGCATCTTCGAGGGTTTTCCGGAAAAAAAAAGCATTTGGTAAGGTTTGCAAAAACAAAATTTGATTTGTTACTCAATTTGACAGTGATGTACTTAGAATCCTGAGATAATGCGAAAAAAGCAATAAAAATGTATTCCAACATAATTCCTAATCCAAACGTGCCAAATGTCTAAAAATGCCTGTGATGTTGAATACATGTGAGTTTTACTAGATACAGTTGTTTTTCAATGGTTTGCAAATACAAAAATGAGGTTTTACTCAATATGACTGTATACTGTAACACCCAATATGACAGTTATTTAAACATAACTCCTACACCACACATGAAAAATGGCTAATAATGCCTGAAATAATGCATCTTTGGGAGTTTTACTCGAAACATATGCTTTTTTAAATCTTGCAAATGCAAAAAGTAGTTTTTTACTCAATATGACTATATTAGTCTTAGAATCCTGAGATAATGCGAAAAAAGGATTTAAAAATGTATTCAAACATAACTTCTAAACAACACATGCAAAATGGCTAATAATGCCCAGAGATATGTTTTTTTGTTAGTTGTACTAGAAAAATGAATTTTTGTAAGGTTTGCAAAGACACAAGTTAGTTTTTTTATTCAATATAACAGTGTAACTGTCATACTAAATATGAAAGGTTTATAATCATAACTCCAAAACCAAATATGAAATTTGTCTTAAAAAGCCTTTAATATTGAATTTATGTAAGTTTTACCAGAATCAGGTATTTTGGAAAGAATCACAAATACAAATATTAGATTTTACTGGCCTCATATTGGTCACACTCAAAATGACAGTTTTTGAAACATAACTTCAAAAATACACATGCAAATAGTCTAATAATGCCTGAAGAAATGCATCTTCGAGAGTTTTCCAGAAAAAAAACATTTGGTAAGGTTTGCAAAAACAAAATTTGATTTGTTACTCAATTTGACAGTGATGTACTTAGAATCCTGAGATAATGCGAAAAAAGCAATAAAAATGTATTCCAACATAATTCCTAATCCAAACGTGCAAAATGTCTAAAAATGCCTGTGACATTGAATACATGTGAGTTTTACTAGATACAGTTGTTTTTCAATGGTTTGCAAATACTACAATGAGGTTTTACTCAATATGACTGTATACTGTAACACTCAATATGACATTTATTTAAACATAACTCCTACACCACACATGAAAAATGGCTAATAATGCCTGAAATAATGCATCTTTGGGAGTTTTACTCGAAACATATGCTTTTTTAAATCTTGCAAATGCAAAAAGTAGTTTTTTACTCAATATGACTATAATAGTCTTAGAATCCTGAGATAATGCGAAAAAATGATTTAAAAATGTATTCAAACATAACTTCTAAACAACACATGCAAAATGGCTAATAATGCCCATAATGATGTTTAATAATGATGTTTTTCTCAATATGACTGTATACTGTAACACCCAATATGACAGTTATTTAAACATAACTCCTACACCACACATGAAAAATGGCTAATAATGCCTGAAATAATGCAAAAAGTAGTTTTTTACTCAATACGACTATAATAGTCTTACACTCCTGAGATAATGCGAAAAAAGCAATAAAAATGTATTCAAACATAACTTCTAAACAACACATGCAAAATGGCTAATAATGCCCAGAGATATGTTTTTTTGTTAGTTGTACTAGAAAAATGAATTTGTGTAAGGTTTGCAAAGACACAAGTTAGTTTTTTTATTCAATATAACAGTGTAACTGTCATACTAAATATGAAAGGTTTATAATAATAACTCCAAAACTAAATATGAAATTTGTCTTGAAAAGCCTTTAATATTGAATTTATGTAAGAGTTACCAGAATCAGGTATTTTGGAAAGAATCCCAAATACAAATATTAGATTTTACTGGCCTCATATTGGTCACACTCAAAATGACAGTTTTTGAAACATAACTCCAAAAATACACATGCAAATAGTCTAATAATGCCTGAAGAAATGCATCTTCGAGAGTTTTCCAGAAAAAAAACATTTGGTAAGGTTTGCAAAAACAAAATTTGATTTGTTACTCAATTTGACAGTGATGTACTTAGAATCCTGAGATAATGCGAAAAAAGCAATAAAAATGTATTCCAACATAATTCCTAATCCAAACGTGCAAAATGTCTAAAAATGCCTGTGACATTGAATACATGTGAGTTTTACTAGATACAGTTGTTTTTCAATGGTTTGCAAATACTACAATGAGGTTTTACTCAATATGACTGTATACTGTAACACTCAATATGACAGTTATTTAAACATAACTCCTACACCACACATGAAAAATGGCTAATAATGCCTGAAATAATGCATCTTTGGGAGTTTTACTCGAAACATATGCTTTTTTAAATCTTGCAAATGCAAAAAGTAGTTTTTTACTCAATATGACTATAATAGTCTTAGAATCCTGAGATAATGCGAAAAAAGCAATAAAAATGTATTCAAACATAACTTCTAAACAACAGATGCAAAATGGCTAATAATGCCCAGAGATATGTTTTTTTGTTAGTTGTACTAGAAAAATGAATTTTTGTAAGGTTTGCAAAGACACAAGTTAGTTTTTTTATTCAATACTGTCATATAGAGTGTTACAGTATACAGTCATATTGAGTAAAACCTCATTTTTGTATTTGCAAACCATTGAAAAACAACTGTATCTAGTAAAACTCACATGTATTCAATACCACAGGCATTTTTAGACATTTTGCATGTTTAGATTAATAATTATGTTGGAATACATTTGTATTGCTTTTTTCGCATTATCTCAGGATTCTAAGTACATTACTGTCAAATTGAGTAACAAATCAAATTTTGTTTTTGCAAACCTTACCAAATGTTTTTTTTTTCTGGAAAACTCTCGAAGATGCATTTCTTCAGGCATTATTAGACATTTTGCATGTGTATTTTTGGAGTTATGTTTCAAAAACTGTCATTTAGAGTGTGGCCTATATGAGGCCAGTAAAATCTAATATTTGTATTTGTGATTCTTTCCAAAATACCTGATTCTGGTAAAACTTACATAAATTCAATATTAAAGGCTTTTTAAGACAAATTTCATATTTGGTTTTGGAATTATGATTATAAACCTTTCATATTTAGTATGACAGTTACAGTGTTATATTGAATAAAAAAACTAACTTGTGTCTTTGCAAGCCTTACAAAAGATAATTTTTCTAGTACAACTAACAAAAAAACATATCTCTGGGCATTATTAGCCATTTTGCATGTGTTGTTTAGAAGTTATGTTTGAATACATTTGTATTGCTTTATTTCAGGCATTATTAGCCATTTTTCATGTGTGGTGTAGGAGTTATGTTCAAATAACTGTCATATTGAGTGTTACAGTATACAGTCATATTAAATAAAACCTCATTTTTGTATTTGCAAACCATGAAAAAACAACCAAATCTAGTAAAACTCACATGTATTCAATATCACAGGCATTTTTAGACATTTTGCACGTTTGGATTAGGAATTATGTTGGAATACATTTTTATTGCTTTTTTCGCATTATCTCAGGATTCTAAGTACATGACTGTCAAATTTAGTAAAAAAATACTTTCTTTTATTGCAAACCTTACCAAACATTTTTTTTTTTCAGGAAAACTCTCAAAGATACATTTCTTCAGGCATTATTAGACATTTTGCATTTCTACTTTTGGAGTTATGTTTCAAAATTGTCATTATGAGTGTGACCAATATGAGGCCGGTAAAACCCAATTTTTGTATGTGTGAACCTTTCCAAAATACCTGATTCTGGTAAAACTCACATACATTCAATATTACAGGCTTTTTTTTAGAAAAAAATCATATTTAGTTTTGGAGTTATGATTATATACCTTTCATATTTATTATGACAGTTATACTGTTATATTGAATAAAAAAAATAACTTGTGTCTTTGTTAACCTTACAAAAGATAATTTTTCTAGTACAACCAACGAAAATTCATATCTCTAGTCATTATTAGCCATTTTGCATGTGTTACTTGGAAGTTATGTTTGAATACAATTTTATTGCTTTTTTTCGAATTATCTCAGAATTCAAAGAACATTATGGTCATATTGAGTAAAAAAATACATTTTGCATTTGCAACATTTAAAAAAGCACATGTTTCGAGTAATACTCACAAACATGCATTATTTCAGGCATTATTAGTCATTTTTCATGTGTGGTCTAGGAATTATGTTTAAATAACTGTCATATTTAGTGTTACAGTATACATTCATATTGAGTAAAACCTAAATTTTGTATTTGCAAACCATAGAAAAACAAGTGTATCTAGTACAACTCACATTTATTGAATATCACAGGCATTTTTAGACATTTTGCACGTTTGGATTGGGAATTATGTTGGAATACATTTTTATTGCTTTTTTTTTTATCATCTCAGGATTCAAAGTAATTTACCGTCAAATTTATTATAAAAATACTTTTTGTTTATTCAAACCTTACCAAATGTTTTTTTTTCCAGGAAAACTCTCAAAGAGACATTTCTTCAGGCATTCTTAGACATTTTGCATGCATATTTTTGGAGTTATGTTTCAAAAATGTCATTTTGAGTTTGATCAATATGAGGCCAGTAAAACCTAATTGTTGTATTTGTGAACTTTTCCAAAATGACTGATTCTTCTAAAACTCACATAAATTCAATATTACAGAATTTTTTTTAGAGAAATTTCTTATATGGTTTTGGAGTTAAGATTATAAACCTTTCATATTTAGTATGACGGTTACACTGTTATATTGAATAAAAAAACTAACTTGTGTCTTTGTGAACCTCACAAAAGATCATTTTTCTAGTACAACTAACGAAAATACATGTCTCTAGGCATTATTAGCCATTTTACAAGAGTTTTATAGAAGTTATGTTTGAAAACATTTTTATTGCTTTTTGCATTATCTTAGGATTCTAAGAACATTATAGTCATATTGAGTAGAACAACAATTTTTTGCATTACAAAGATTTAAAAAAGCAATCGTTTCGAGTAAAACTCCCAAAAATGCATTATTTCAGGCATTATTAGCCATTTTTCATGTGTGGTGTAGGAGTTATGTTTATGTAACTGTTATATTGAGTGTTACAGTATACAGTCATATTGAATAAAACCTAATTTTTGTATTTGCAAACCATAGAAAAGCAACTGTATCTAGTAAAACTCAAATGGATTCAATATCACAGGCATTTTTAGACAATTTGCACGTTTGGATTAGGAATTATGTTGGAATACATTTTTATTGCTCTGTTTGCATTATCTCAGGATTTTAAGTACATTACTGTCAAATTGGGTAAAATATTTCTTTTTGTTTTTGCAAACCTAACAAAATGTTTTTATTCCAGTAAAACAAATATACATTTTTTCAGGCATTTTTTTGTATTTTTGCATGTGTATTTTTGGAGATATGGTTCAATAACTGTCTTATTGAGTGTGTGAGGCCAGTAAAACCAAATATTTGTATTTGTGAACCTTTCCAAAATACCTATTTCAGGTAAAACTCACATAAAGTCAATATTACAGGCTTTTTTAGACAGATTTCATGTTTGGTTTTGGAGTTATGTTTATGAACCTTTCATATTTAGTATGACAGTAATACTGTTATATCGAATAAAAAAAACAAACTTGTATCTTTGAAAACACTGTAAAAATGAATTCTGTAAAAAAACTGTCATTTACTGGCAGTGACGGCTGCCAAACAAAAACCATAAAACTAAAGTAAAACATTGTAAACCAAATAATGATCAAAAACATTATATTTACAGAAATTTTCATGAAATGTTTTGGGGAGAAATATCGTAGTTTTACAGATTTTTACAAAATTACTAAGATCAACCACCTTTAATAAAGTGACGATGCAAACAGTTCCGCAGAAAAAAAAAACTTTATTCTTCAGAGTTTTTCCAAATTATTACGATCAACCACCTTTAGTGAAGTGACAATGCTGGCGGTTCCACAGAAAAATACCATTGTTTAACAGATTTTTTTCTGAATTATTAGGATCAGGGGTGTCTCATTGACTTTAGCAGGGGGCCACTGGATGCAGGAAATTGATACAAAGTGGGTTAACCTTGCATGAATGGCTATCCCACCATAGCTACATACTTACCATTCCTATCATTTCACCACGAGAATTTCACTGACCCTCATGTAGGGTTGACTCAAAGTTTGGCCGGGCGAATATGACACGTAAAACCATGGTGGGTTTTATTGAACGCTCATTCATCAAATCATCAGCGTGCCAATTGAGCCATGTGATGAGCACGGTTTTGTCGTTCATTTGAAAGGTGACTGCAAGATATACTTGGTCAACAGCCACACAGGTCACACTGACGGTGGCTGTACAAACAACTTTAACACTGTTACAAATATGCACCACACTGTGAACCCACATCGAACAAGAATGATAAACACATTTCAGGAAAACATCCTCACTGTAATAAAACATAAACACAACATAACAAATACCCAGAAGCCCAAGCAGCGCTGACTCTTCCGGGCTACAATCCCGCTACCGCCCAACCCCGTGCCCCAAAACATCACCGGCCCCCTCCGTGCGTTGGTTGAGCTGGGCGGGGTTAGGTGGTGGGGGTGTATATTGTAACACATGGAATTCTAGGAATACTTTCTGTTGTGTTAATGTTGTGTTACGGTGACGATGTTCTCCTGAAATGTGTTTGTCAGTCTTGTTTGATGTGGCTCCACAGTGTGGCGCATATTTGTAACATTGTTAAAGTCGTTTGTACGGCCACCGTCAGTGTGATCTGTAAGGCTGTTGACTGTTGATTAAGTATGTCTTGCAGTCATTCATGTATGTCATATTACAGGGAAAAACATGTAATAGTTAGTTTGAGCATAAACCTTTTATAAGAGGCTACATATATTTTTCGCTTTGAATGTGAAAATACACATAAATATTAAAAAAATTTGATTTACCTTAAAATAACATATAAAACTTTTAGATTGTTAGTATGGACACATACTTTTATATAACAAGCTACATATTTAATTAAAGTTAATTACTGTAATTTTACATGAAATTGAAAGTAATTTGAGAAAACAGAAAATAATATGTATAATTAAATTGGTCTTTTTCTGTAAAAAAATAGGAATATACATAGTTCGTCATTACTGGTATATTATTCAAAATAACAGGCGGTTTGTTTATTTACAGTTAATGTCTTGAATTCTACAGTTTTATAACCTATCTAAAAAAATTGAAAAATTACAGTAGAAATTTAAAGTAAAAATTTGATTTTTTTTTTACAGTGAACCCTACAAAAGATCATTTTTCTACTACAACTAACAAAGATACACATCTCTTGGCATTATTAGCCGTTTTGCATGTGTTGTTTAAAAGTTGTGTTTGAAAACTTTTTTATTGCTTTTTTCGCATTATCTCAGGATTCCAAGAACATTATTGTCATATTGAGTAAAAAAACAATTTTTTGCATTGCAAAGATTTAAAAAAACAATCGTTTCGAGTAAAACTCCCAGAGATGCATTATTTCAGGCATTATTAGCCATGTGTGGTGTAGGAGTTATGTTTAAATAACTGTCATATCGAGTGTTACAGTATACAGTCATATTGAGTAAAACCTAATTTTTGTATTTGCAAACCATAGAAAATCAACTATATCTAGTAAAACTCACATGGATTCAATATCACAGGCATTTTTACACATTTTGCACGTTTGGATTAGGAATTATGTTGGAATACATTTTTATTGCTCTTTTTGCATTATCTCAGGATTTTAAGTACATTACTGTCAAATTGGGTAGAACATTTCTTTTTGTTTTTGCAAACCTTACAAAATGTTTTTTTTATTCAGTAAAACTCACAAAGATACATTTCTTCAGGCATTTTTTGTAATTTTGCATGTGTATTTTTGGAGATAGGGTTCAAAAACTGTCTTATTGAGTGTGACCAATGTGAGGCCAGTAAAACCAAATTTTTGTATTTGTGAACCTTTCCAAAATACCTAATTCAGGTAAAACTCACATAAAGTCAAAATTCAGGCTTTTTTAGACAGATTTCATGTTTGGTTTTGGAGTTATGTTTATGAACCTTTCATATTTAGTATGACAGTTTTACTGTTATATTGAATAAAAAAACTAACTTTTATCTTTGCAAACACTGTAAAAATAAATTTTGTAAAAAAACGGTCATTTACTGGCAGCTACGGCTGCCAAACAAAAACCATAAAACTAAAGTAAAACATTGTAAACCAAATAATGATCAAAAATATTATATTTACATAAATTTTCATGAAACGTTTTGGGGTGAAATATCGTAATTTTACAGATTTTTACTAAATTATTAAGATCAACCACCTTTAATAAAGTGACGATGCAAACAGTTCTGCAGAAAAATACCTTTATTCTAAAGAGTTTTTCCAAATTATTACGATCAACCACTTTTAGTGAAGTGACAATGCTGGCGGTTCCACAGAAAAATACCATTGTTTTACAGATTTTTTCTGAATTGTTAGGATCAGGGGTGTCTCATTGACTTTAGCGGGGGGCCACTGGATGCAGGAACTTGATGCAAAGTGGATTCACCTTGCATGAATGGCTACCCCACCCTAGCAACATACTTACCGATCCTACCATTTCACTGTGAGAATTTTACTGACCCTCATGTAGGATTGACCCAAAGTCTGGCCGGTTGACTTCTTATACGCTCATTCACCAAATCATCAGCATGCCTACTGATGAGTGTGATGTGCATGGTATTGTCATGCACGTGATAGTGATTGCAAAACATACTTGGTCAACAGCCACACAGGTCACACTGCTGGTGGCTGTACAAACAACTTTAACACTGTTACAAAATATGCACCACACTGTGAATCCACATCGAACAAGAATGATAAACACATTTCAGGAAACCACCTCACTGTAACAAAACATAAACACAACATAACATAACAAATACCTACAAGCCCATGCAGCGCTGACTCTTCCGGGCTACACCCCTGCTACCACCCAACCCCGCACCCCAAAACATCACCGCCCCCCTCCATGCGTTGGTTGAGGTGGGCGGGGTTAGGTGGTGGGGGTGTATATTGTAACACATGGAATTCTGGGTTTTGTTTTTGTTGTGTTAATGTTGTGTTACGGTGAAGATGTTCTCCTGAAATGTGTTTGTCATTCTTGTTTGATGTGGCTCCACAATGTGGCGCATATTTGTAACATTGTTAAAGTTTTTTGTACGGCCACCGTCAGTGTGATTTGTAAGGCTGTTGACTGTTGATTAAGTATGTGTTGCAGTCACTCATGTATGTCATATTAGAGGGAAAAAAATGTAAATGTTAGTTTGAGCATTAACCTTTTATAAGAGGCTACATATATTTTTCGCCTTGAAGGTGAAAATACACATAAATATTAAAAAAAAATAATTTACCTTAAAATTAAATTAACATCACAAAACATTTCTTTTTGTTTTTGCAAACCTTACAAAATGTTTTTTTTTCCAGTAAAACTCACAAAGATACATTTCTTCAGGCATTTTTTTGTAATTTTGCATGTGTATTTTTGGAGATATGGTTCAAAAACTATCTTATTCAGTGTGACCAATGTGTGGCCAGTAAAACCACATTTTTGTATTTGTGAAACTTTCCAAAATACTTAATTCAGGTAAAACTCACATAAAGTCAATATTACAGGCTTTTTTAGACAGATTTCATCTTTGGTTTTGGAGTTATGTTTATGAACCTTTCATATTTAGTATGACAGTTATACTGTTATATTAAATAAAATGAAAAATTGTATTTTCGCAAACACTGTAAAAATAAATTCTGTAAAAAAAACGGCCATTTACTGGCAGCTACAGCTGCCAAACAAAAACCATAAAATTAAAGTAAAACATTGTAAACCAAATAATGATCAAAAAAATTATATTTACAGAAATTTTCATGAAACGTTTTGGGGAGGAATATCGTAATTTTACAGATTTTTACTAAATTATTAAGATCAACCACCTTTAATAAAGTGACGATGCAAACAGTTCCGCAGAAAAAAAAACCCTTATTCTTATGAGTTTTTCCAAATTATTACGATCAACCACCTTTAGTGAAGTGACAATGCTGGCGGTTCCACAGAAAAATACCATTGTTTAACAGATTTTTTCTGAATTGTTAGGATCAGGGGTGTCTCATTGACTTTAGCGGGGGGGGGCCACTGGATGCAGGAGATTGATACAAAGTGGGTTAACCTTGCATAAATGGCTATCCCACCCTAGCTACATACTTACCATTCCTATCATTTCACCACGAGAATTTCACTGACCCTCCTGTAGGGTTGACTCAAAGTTTGGCCGGGCGAATTTGACACGTAATACATCGGTGGGTTTTATTGAACGCTCATTTATCAAATCATCAGCGTGCCAATTGAGGCATGTGATGAGCACGGTTTTGTCATTCATTTGAAAGGTGACTGCAAGATATACTTGGTCAACAGCCACACAGGTCACACTGACGGTGGCTGTACAAACAACTTTAACACTGTTACAAATATGCACCACACTGTGAACCCACATCGAACAAGAATGATAAACACATTTCAGGAAAACATCCTCACTGTAATAAAACATAAACACAACATAACAAATACCTAGAAGCCCAAGCAGCGCTGACTCTTCCGGGCTACAATCCCGCTACCACCCAACCCCGTGCCCCAAAAAATCACCGCCCCCCCTCCGTGCGTTGGTTGAGCTGGGCGGGGTCAGGTGGTGGGGGTGTATATTGTAACACATGGAATTCTAGGAATTGTTTCTGTTGTGTTAATGTTGTGTTACGGTGACGATGTTCTCCTGAAATGTGTTTGTCAGTCTTGTTTGATGTGGCTCCACAGTGTGGCACATATTTGTAACATTGTTAAAGATGTTTGTACGGCCACTGTCAGTGTGATCTGTATGGCTGTTGACTGTTGATTAAGAATCTCTTGCAGTATATCAGGGACGTCATATTACAGTTTGAGCATACACATTTTATAAGAGGCTACATATATTTTTTTGACTTGAATGTGAAAATACACATAAATATTGAAAACATTTGATTTACCTTAAAATTAAATATATAAATGTTAGATTGTTAGTATGAACAAATACTTTTATATAACAAGCTACATATTTAATTAAAGTTAATTACTGTAATTTTACATGAAATTGAAAGTAATTTGAGAAAACAGAAAATAATATGTATAAATAATTTGGTATTTTTCTGTAAAAAAAAAAAGGAATATACATAGTTTGTCTACTGGCATATTACTTAAAATAACAGGCGTTTTTTTTATTAACAGATAATGTCTTCAATTCTACAGATTTATAACCTATTTAAAAAAATTGAAAAATTATAGTAGAAATTTAGGGTGAACTAACCATATAAATAGGATTTTGTTTTCCCAGTGAACCCTACAAAGGATCATTTTTCTACTACAACTAACTAAGATACACATCTCTAGGAATTATTAGCCGTTTTGCATGTGTTGTTTAAAAGTTATGTTTGAAAACTTTTGTATTGCTTTTTCGCATTATCTCAGGATTCTAAGAACATTATAGTCATATCGAGTAAAAAATAATTTTTGCATTTGCAAGATTTAAAAAAGCATATGATTCGAGTAAAACTCCCAAAGATACATTATTTCAGTCATTATTAGCCATTTTTCATGTGTGGTGTAGGAGTTATGTTTAAATAACTGTCATATTGAGTGTTACAGTATAGAGTCATATTGAGTAAAACCTAAATTTTGTATTTGCAAACCATAGAAAAACAACTGTACTATAGTAAAACTCACATGTATTCAATATCACAGGCATTTTTAGACATTTTGCACGTTTGGATTAGGAATTATGTTGGAATACATTTTTATTGCTTTTTTCACATTATCTCAGGATTCTAAGTACATTACTGTCAAATTGAGTAAAAAAATATTTTTTGTTTTTGCAAACCCTACCAAATTTTTTTTTTCAGGAAAACTCTAAAAGATGCATTTCTTTAGGCATTATTAGACATTTTAGATTTCTACTTTTGGAGTTATGTTTCAAAAACGGTCATTTTGAGTATCACCAATATGAGGCCAGTAAAACCTAATTTTTGTATTTGTGAACCTTTCCAAAATACCTGAATCTGGTAAAATTTACATAAATTCAATATTAAAGGCTTTTTAAGACAAATTTCATATTTGGTTTTGGAGTTATGATTATAAACCTTTCATATTTAGTATGACAGTTGCACTGTTATTTTGAATAAAAAACTAACTTGTGTCTTTGCAAACCTTACAAAAGATCATTTTTCTAGTACAACTAACAAAAATACATATCTCTAGGCATTATTAGCCATTTTGCATGTGTTGTTTAGAAGTTATGTTTGAATACATTTGTATTGCTTTATTTCAGGCATTATTAGCCATTTTTCATGTGTGGTGTAGGAGTTATGTTCAAATAACTGTCATATTGAGTGTTACAGTATACAGTCATATTAAATAAAACCTCATTTTTGTACTTGCAAACCATGAAAAAACAACCAAATCTAGTAAAACTCACATGTATTCAATATCACAGGCATTTTTAGACATTTTGCACGTTTGGATTAGGAATTATGTTGGAATTTATTTTTATTGCTTTTTTCGCATTATCTCATGATTCTAAGTACATTACTGTCAAATTTAGTTAAAAAAATTCAAATGTGTTTTTGCAAACCTTACCAAATGTTTTTTTTTTCCAATAAAAGTCTCAAAGATACATTTCTTCAGGTATTATTAGACATTTTGCATTTCTACTTTTGGAGTTATGTTTCAAAAACGGTCATTTTGAGTATGACCAATATGAGGCCAGTAAAACCTAATTTTTTTATTTGTGAACCTTTCCAAAATACCTGATTCTGGTAAAACTCACATACATTCAATATTACAGGCTTTTTTTTAGAAAAAAATCATGTTTAGTTTTGGAGTTATGATGATATACCTTTCATATTTATTATGACAGTTATACTGTTATATTGAATAAAAAAAACAACTTATGTCTTTGCAAACCTTACAAAAGATCATTTTTCTAGTACAACTAACAACAATTCATAACTCTAGGCATTATTAGCCATTTTGCATGTGTTGTTTAGAAATTATGTTTGAATACATTTTTATTGCTTTTTTCGCATTATCTCAGGATTCTAAGAACATTAGAGTCATATTGAGTAAAAAACTACATTTTGCATTTGCAAGATTTAAAAAGCATATGTTTCGAGTAAAACTCCCAAAGATACATTATTTCAGTCATTATTAGCCATTTTTCATTTGTGGTGTATGAGTTATTTTTAAATAACTGTAAAATTGTGTGTTACAGTATACAGTCATATTGAGTAAAACCTCAATTGTGTATTTGCAAACCATAGAAAAACAACTATATTTAGTAAGATTCACATGTATTCAATATCACAGGCATGTTTAGACATTTTGCAAGTTTGGATTAGGAATTATGTTGGAATACATTTTTATTGCTTTTTTCGCATTATGTCAGGACTCTAAGTACATTACTGTAAAATTGAGTAAAAAAAATACTTTTTGTTTTTGAAAACGCTACCAATTTTTTTTTTTTTTTTCAGGAAAACTCTCAAAGATGCATTTCTTCAGGCATTATTAGACATTTTGCATGTGTGTTTTTGGAGTTATGTTTCAAAAACTGACATTTTGGGTTTGACCAATATGAGGCCAGTAAAACCTGATATTTGTATTTGTGAACCTTTCCAAAATACCTGATTCCGGTAAAACTCACATAAAGTCAATATTTCAGGCTTTTTAAGTCCATCCATCCATCCATTTTCTACCATTTATTCCCTTTCGGGGTCGCGGGGGGCGCTGGCGCCTATCTCAGCTACAATCGGGCGGAAGGCGGGGTACACCCTGGACAAGTCGCCACCTCATCGCAGGGCCAACACAGATAGACAGACAACATTCACACTCACATTCACACACTAGGGCCAATTTAGTGTTGCCAATCAACCTATCCCCAGGTGCATGTCTTTGGAAGTGGGAGGAAGCCGGAGTACCCGGAGGGAACCCACGCATAAGTCAAATTTCATATTTGGTTTTGGAGTTATGATTATAAACCTTTCATATTTAGTATGACAGTTACACTGTTATATTGAATAAAAAAACTAACTTGTGTCTTTGTGAACCTCACATCAGATAATTTTTCTAGTAAAACTAACTAAAATACATATCTCTAGGCATTATTAGCCATTTTTCATGTGTTGTTTAGAAGTTATGTTTGAATACCTTTTTATTGCTTTTTTCGCATATCTCAGGATTGTAAGACTATTATAGTCATATTGAGTAAAAAAAACTACTTTTTCCATTTGCAAATTTTAAACATGTATATGTTTCAAATAAAACTCCCAAAGATGCATTATTGCAGGCATTATTAGCCATTTTTCATGAGTGGTGTAGGAGTTATGTTTAAATAACTGTCATATTGAGTGTTAGAGTATACAGTCATATTGATTAAAACTTCGTTTTTGTATTTGTAAACCATAGAAAAACAACTGTGTCTAGTAAAACTCACATATATTCAATATCACAGGCATTTTTAGACATTTTGCATGTTTGGATTAGGAATTATGTTGGAATACATTTTTATTGCTTTTTTCGCATTATCTCGGGATTCTAAATACATTACTGTCAAATTGAGTAACAAATCAAATTTTGTTTTTGCAAACCTTACCAAATGTTTTTTTTTCAGGAAAACTCTCAAAGCTGCATTTCTTCAGGCATTATTAGAAATTTTGCATGTGTATTTTTGGAGTTATTTTTCAAAAACTGTCATTTTGAGTGTGACCAATATGAGGCCAGTAAAACCTAACTATGTATTTGTGATTCTTTCCAAAATACCTGATTCTGCTAAAACTCACATAAATTCAATATTACAGGCTTTTTTAGACAAATTTCATGTTTGGTTTTGGAGTTTTGATTATAAACCTTTCATATTTAGTATGACAGTTACACTGTTATATTGAATAAAAAAAAACTAACTTGTGTCTTTGCAAACCTTACAAAAGATCATCTTTCGAGTACAACCAACAAAAAAACATATCTCTAGGCATTATTAGCTATTTTTCATGTGTTGTTTAGAAGTTATGTTTGAATACAATTGTATTGCTTTTTCGCATTATCTCAGGAATCTAAGAACATTATAGTCATCCATCCATCCATCCATTTACTAACGCTTATTCCCTTTCGGGGTCGCGGGGGGCGCTGGCGCCTATCTCATATTGAGTAAAAAACTACTTTTTGCATTTGCAAGATTTAAAAAAGCATATGTTTAGAGTAAAACTCCCAAAGATGCATTATTTCAGGGATTATTAGCCATTTTTCATTTGTGGTGTAGGAGTTATGTTTAAATAACTGTCATATTGAGTGTTACAGTATACAGTCATATTGAGTAAAACCTCATTTTTGTATTTGCAAACCATTGAAAAACAACTGTATCTAGTAAAACTCACATGTATTCAATATCACAGGCATTTTTAGACATTTTGCACGTTTGGATTAGGAATTATGTTGGAATACATTTTTATTGCTTTTTTGGCATTATCTCAGGATTCTATGTACATTACTGTCAAATTGGATAACACATTAATTTTGTTTTTGCAAACCTTACCAAATGTTTTTTTTTTCAGGAAAACTCTCAAAGATGCATTTCTTCAGGCATTATTAGACATTTTGCATGTGTATTTTTGGAGTTATGTTTCAAAAACTGTCATTTTGAGTGTGACCAATATAAGGCCAGTAAAACTTAATATTTGTATTTGTGATTCTTTCCAAAATACCTGATTCTGGTCAAACTTACATAAATTCAATATTACAGGCTTTTTTAGACACATTTCATGTTTGGTTTTGGAGTTAACTAACAATCTAACAGTTTTAAATGTAATTTTAAGGTAAATCAAATATTTTCAATATTTATGTGTATTTTCACATTCAAGTCGAAAAATATATGTAGCCTCTTATAAAAGGTGTATGCTCAAACTGTAATATGACGTAAAAGAAATACTGCAAGAGATTCTTAATCGACAGTCAACAGCCATACAGATCACACTGACGGTGGCCGAACAAACAACTTTAACAATGTTAAAAATATGCGCCAAACGGTGGAGCCACATCAATCAAGACTGACAAACAAATTTCAGGAGAACATCGTCACCGTAACACAACATTAACACAACAGAAACAATTCCTAGAAAATGGATGGATGGATGGACTTAAAAAGCCTGAAATATTGACTTTATGTGAGTTTTACCGGAATCAGGTATTTTGGAAAGGTTCACAAATACAAATATCAGGTTTTACTGGCCTCATATTGGTCAAACCCAAAATGTCAGTTTTTGAAACATAACTCCAAAAACACACATGCAAAATGTCTAATAATGCCTGAAGAAATGCATCTTTGAGAGTTTTCCTGAAAGAAAAAGAAATAATTGGTAGCGTTTTCAAAAACAAAAAGTATTTTTTTTACTCAATTTTACAGTAATGTACTTAGAATCCTGACATAATGCGAAAAAAGCAATAAAAATGTATTCCAACATAATTCCTAGTCCAAACTTGCAAAATGTCTAAACATGCCTGTGATATTGAATACATGTGAATCTTACTAAATATAGTTGTTTTTCTATGGTTTGCAAATACACAATTGAGGTTTTACTCAATATGACTGTATACTGTAACACACAATATTACAGTTATTTAAAAATAACTCATACACCACAAATGAAAAATGGCTAATAATGACTGAAATAATGTATCTTTGGGAGTTTTACTCGAAACATATGCTTTTTTAAATCTTGCAAATGCAAAATGTAGTTTTTTACTCAATATGACTCTAATGTTCTTAGAATCCTGAGATAATGCGAAAAAAGCAATAAAAATGTATTCAAACATAATTTCTAAACAACACATGCAAAATGGCTAATAATGCCTAGAGATATGAATTGTTGTTAGTTGTACTAGAAAAATGATCTTTTGTAAGGTTTGCAAAGACATAAGTTGTTTTTTTTATTCAATATAACAGTATAACTGTCATAATAAATATGAAAGGTATATCATCATAACTCCAAAACTAAACATGATTTTTTCCTAAAAAAAAGCCTGTAATATTAAATGTATGTGAGTTTTACCAGAATCAGGTATTTTGGAAAGGTTCACAAATAAAAAAAATAGTTTTACTGGCCTCATATTGGTCGTACTCAAAATGACCGTTTTTGAAACATAACTCCAAAAGTAGAAATGCAAAATGTCTAATAATACCTGAAGAAATGTATCTTTGAGACTTTTATTGGAAAAAAAAAACATTTGGTAAGGTTTGCAAAAACAAATTTGAATTTTTTTAACTAAATTTGACAGTAATGTACTTAGAATCATGAGATAAT
Organism: Nerophis ophidion; assembly: GCF_033978795.1. Classification (NCBI taxonomy): domain Eukaryota; kingdom Metazoa; phylum Chordata; class Actinopteri; order Syngnathiformes; family Syngnathidae; genus Nerophis; species Nerophis ophidion. The sequence goes on along the minus strand of NW_026907002.1, from coordinate 31,616 downwards.
GCGAAAAAAGCAATAAAAATAAATCCAACATAATTCCTAATCCAAACGTGCAAAATGTCTGAAAATGCCTGTGATATTGAATACATGTGAGTTTTACTAGATTTGGTTGTTTTTTTCATGGTTTGCAAATACAAAAATGAGGTTTTATTTAATATGACTGTATACTGTAACACTCAATATGACAGTTATTTGAACATAACTCCTACACCACACATGAAAATGGCTAATAATGCCTGAAATAAAGCAATACAAATGTATTCAAACATAACTTCTAAACAACACATGCAAAATGGCTAATAATGCCTAGAGATATGTATTTTTGTTAGTTGTACTAGAAAAATGATCTTTTGTAAGGTTTGCAAAGACACAAGTTAGTTTTTTTTATTCAAAATAACAGTGTAACTGTCATACTAAATATGAAAGGTTTATAATCATAACTCCAAAACCAAATATGAAATTTGTCTTAAAAAGCCTTTAATATTGAATTTATGTAAATTTGATCAGATTCAGGTATTTTGGAAAGGTTCAAAAATACAAAAATTAGGTTTTACTGGCCTCATATTGGTGGTACTCAAAATGACCGTTTTTGAAACATAACTCCAAAAGTAGAAATCTAAAATGTCTAATAATGCCTAAAGAAATGCATCTTTTAGAGTTTTCCTGAAAAAAAAAAATTTGGTAGGGTTTGCAAAAACAAAAAATAATTTTTTACTCAATTTGACAGTAATGTACTTAGAATCCTGAGATAATGTGAAAAAAGCAATACAAATGTATTGCAACATAATTCCTAATCCAAACGTGCAAAATGTCTAAAAATGCCTGTGATATTGAATACATGTGAGTTTTACTATAGTACAGTTGTTTTTCAATTGTTTGCAAATACAAAATTTAGGTTTTACTCAATATGACTCTATACTGTAACACTCAATATGACAGTTATTTAAACAGAACTCCTACACCACACATGAAAAATGGCTAATAATGCCTGAAATAATGCATTTTTGGGGAGTTTTACTCGGAACATATGCCTTTTTAAATCTTGCAAATGCGAAAAGTATTTTTTACTCGATATGACTATAATGTTCTTAGAATCCTGAGATAATGCGAAAAAGCAATACAAAAGTTTTCAAACATAACGTTTAAACAACACATGCAAAACGGCTAATAATTCCTAGAGATGTGTATCTTAGTTAGTTGTAGTAGAAAAATGATCCTTTGTAGGGTTCACTGGGAAAAACAAAATCCTATTTGTATGGTTAGTTTACCCTAAATTTCTACTATAATTTTTCAATTTTTTTAAATAGGTTATAAATCTGTAGAATTGAAGACATTATCTGTAAATAAAAAAAACGCCTGTTATTTTAAGTAATATGCCAGTAGACAAACTATATATATTCCTTTTTTTTTTTACAGAAAAATACCAAATTATTTATACATATTATTTTCTGTTTTCTCAAATTACTTTCAATTTCATGTAAAATTACAGTAATTAACTTTAATTAAATATGTAGCTTGTTATATAAAAGTATTTGTTCATACTAACAATCTAACAGTTGTATATGTAATTTTAAGGTAAATCAAATGTTTTCAATATTTATGTGTATTTTCACATTCAAGTCAAAAAAATATATGTAGCCTCTTATAAAATGTGTATGCTCAAACTGTAATATGACGTCCCTGATATACTGCAAGAGATTCTTAATCAACAGTCAACAGCCATACAGATCACACTGACAGTGGCCGTACAAACATCTTTAACAATGTTACAAATATGCGCCACACTGTGGAGCCACATCAAACAAGACTGACAAACACATTCAGGAGAACATCGTCACCGTAAACACAACATTAACACAACAGAAACAATTCCTAGAATTCCTTGTGTTACAATATACACCCCCACCACCTAACCCCGCCCAGCTCAACCAACGCACGGAGGGGGGGCGGTGATTTTTTTGGGGCACGGGGGTTGGGTGGTAGCGGGATTGTAGCCCGGAAGAGTCAGCGCTGCTTGGGCTTTTAGGTATTTGTTATGTTGTGTTTATGTTTTTATTACAGTGAGGATGTTTTCCTGAAATGTGTTTATCATTCTTGTTCGATGTGGGTTCACAGTGTGGTGCATATTTGTAACAGTGTTAAAGTTGTTTGTACAGCCACCGTCAGTGTGACCTGTGTGGCTGTTGACCAAGTATATGTTGCAGTCACCATACAAATGAATGACAAAACCGTGCTCATCACATGCCTCAATTGGCACGCTGATGATTTGATGAATGAGCGTTCAATAAAACCCACCGTTGTATTACGTGTCATATTCGCCCCGGCCAAACTTTGAGTCAACCCTACAGGAGGGTCAGTGAAATTCTCGTGGTGAAATGATAGAATGGTAAGTATGTAGCTAGGGTGGGATAGCCATTCATGCAAGGTTAACCCACTTTGTATCAATCTCCTGCATCCAGTGGCCCCCCCCGCTAAAGTCAATGAGACACCCCTGATCCTAACAATTCAGAAAAAATCTGTTAAACAATGGTATTTTTCTGTGGAACCGCCAGCATTGTCACTTCACTAAAGGTGGTTGATCGTAATAATTTGGAAAAACTCTTAAGAATAAGGTTTTTTTTTTCTGCGGAACTGTTTGCATCGTCACTTTATTAAAGGTGGTTGATCTTAATAATTTAGTTAAAATCTGTAAAATTACGATATTTCACCCCAAAACGTTTCATGAAAATTTCTGTAAATATAATATTTTTGATCATTATTTGGTTTACAATGTTTTACTTTAGTTTTATGGTTTTTGTTTGGCAGCCGTAGCTGCCAGTAAATGACCGTTTTTTTACAAAATTTATTTTTACAGTGTTTGCAAAGATAAAAGTTAGTTTTTTATTCAATATAACAGTAAAACTGTCATACTAAATATGAAAGGTTCATAAACATAACTCCAAAACCAAACATGAAATCTGTCTAAAAAAGCCTGAATTTTGACTTTATGTGAGTTTTACCTGATTAGGTATTTTGGAAAGGTTCACAAATACAAAAATTTGGTTTTACTGGCCTCACATTGGTCACACTCAATAAGACAGTTTTTGAACCCTATCTCCAAAAATACACATGCAAAATTACAAAAAATGCCTGAAGAAATGTATCTTTGTGAGTTTTACTGAATAAAAAAAACATTTTGTAAGGTTTGCAAAAACAAAAAGAAATGTTCTACCCAATTTGACAGTAATGTACTTAAAATCCTGAGATAATGCAAAAAGAGCAATAAAAATGTATTCCAACATAATTCCTAATCCAAACGTGCAAAATGTCTAAAAATGCCTGTGATATTGAATCCATGTGAGTTGTACTAGATATAGTTGATTTTCTATGGTTTGCAAATACAAAAATTAGGTTTTTACTCAATATGACTGTATACTGTAACACTCGATATGACAGTTATTTAAACATAACTCCTACACCACACATGGCTAATAATGCCTGAAATAATGCATCTTTGGGAGTTTTACTCGAAACGATTGTTTTTTTAAATCTTTGCAATGCAAAAAATTGTTTTTTTACTCAATATGACAATAATGTTCTTGGAATCCTGAGATAATGCGAAAAAAAGCAATAAAAAAGTTTTCAAACACAACTTTTAAACAACACATGCAAAACGGCTAATAATGCCTAGAGATGTGTATCTTTGTTGGATGTAGTAGAAAAATTATCTTTTGTAGGGTTCACTGTAAAAAAAAAATCAAATTTTTATGGTTAGTTTACTTTAAATTTCTACTGTAATTTTTCAATTTTTTTAGATAGGTTATAAAACTGTAGAATTCAAGACATTATCTGTAAATAAACAAACTGCCTGTTATTTTGAATAATATACCAGTAATGACGAACTATATATATTCCTATTTTTTTACAGAAAAATACCAAATTAATTATACATATTATTTTCTGTTTTCTCAAATTACTTTCAATTTCATGTAAAATTACAGTAATTATCTTTAATTAAATATGTAGCTTGTTATATAAAAGTATGTGTCCATACTAACAATCTAAAAGTTTTATATGTAATTTTAAGGTAAATCTAATTTTTTTAATATTTATGTGTATTTTCACATTCAAAGCGAAAAATATATGTAGCCTCTTATAAAAGGTTTATGCTCAAACTAACTATTAAATTTTTTTCCCTGTAATATGACATACATGAATGACTGCAAGACATACTTAATCAACAGTCAACAGCCTTACAGATCACACTGACGGTGGCCGTACAAACGACTTTAACAATGTTACAAATATGCGCCACACTGTGGAGCCACATCAAACAAGACTGACAAACACATTTCAGGAGAACATCGTCACCGTAACACAACATTAACACAACAGAAACAATTCCTAGAATTCCATGTGTTACAATATACACCCCCAACACCTAACCCCGCCCAGCTCAACCAACGCACGGAGGGGGCCGGTGATGTTTTGGGGCACGGGGTTGGGCGGTAGCGGGATTGTAGCCCGGAAGAGTCAGCGCTGCTTGGGCTTCTGGGTATTTGTTATGTTGTGTTTATGTTTTATTACAGTGAGGATGTTTTCCTGAAATGTGTTTATCATTCTTGTTCGATGTGGGTTCACAGTGTGGTGCATATTTGTAACAGTGTTAAAGTTGTTTGTACAGCCACCGTCAGTGTGACCTGTGTGGCTGTTGACCAAGTATATCTTGCAGTCACCTTTCAAATGAACGACAAAACCGTGCTCGTCACATGCCTCAATTGGCACGCTGATGATTTGTTGAATGAGCGTTCAATAAAACCCACCATGGTTTTACGTGTCATATTCGCCCGGCCAAACTTTGAGTCAACCCTACATGAGGGTCAGTGAAATTTTCGTGGTAAAATGATAGGAATGGTAAGTATGTAGCTAGGGTGGGATAGCCATTCATGCAAGGTTAACCCACTTTGTATCAATTTCCTGCATCCAGTGGCCCCCTGCTAAAGTCAATGAGACACCCCTGATCCTAACAATTCAGAAAAAATCTGTTAAACAATAGTATTTTTCTGTGGAACCGCCAGCATTGTCACTTCACTAAAGGTGGTTGATCGTAATAATTTGGAAAAACTCTGAAGAATAAAGTTTTTTTTTTCTGCGGAACTGTTTGCATCGTCACTTTATTAAAGGTGGTTGATCTTAATAATTTTGCAAAAATCTGTAAAACTACGATATTTCTTCCCCAAAACATTTCATGAAATTTCTGTAAATATAATGTTTTTGATCATTATTTGGTTTACAATGTTTTACTTTAATTTTATGGTTTTTGTTTGGCAGCCGTAGCTGCCAGTAAATGACCGTTTTTTTACAGAATTCATTTTTACAGTGTTTTCAAAGATACAAGTTTGTTTTTTTTATTCGATATAACAGTATTACTGTCATACTAAATATGAAAGGTTCATAAACATAACTCCAAAACCAAACATGAAATCTGTCTAAAAAAGCCTGTAATATTGACTTTATGTGAGTTTTACCTGAATTAGGTATTTTGGAAAGGTTCACAAATACAAACATTTGGTTTTACTGGCCTCACATTGGTCACACTCAATAAGACAGTTATAGAACCATATCTCCAAAAATACACATGCAAAATTACAAAAAAATGCCTGAAAAAATGTATATTTGTTTTACTGGAATAAAAACATTTTGTTAGGTTTGCAGAAACAAAAAGAAATGTTTTACCCAATTTGACAGTAATGTACTTAAAATCCTGAGATAATGCAAAAAGAGCAATAAAAATGTATTCCAACATAATTCCTAATCCAAACGTGCAAATTGTCTAAAAATGCCTGTGATATTGAATCCATGTGAGTTTTACTAGATACAGTTGCTTTTCTATGGTTTGCAAATACAAAAATGAGGTTTTATTCAATATGACTGTATACTGTAACACTCAACATGACAATTACATAAACATAACTCCTACACCACACATGAAAAATGGCTAATAATTTCTGAAATAATGCATTTTTGGGAGTTTTACTCGAAACGATTGCTTTTTTAAATTTTTTTAATGCAAAAAATTGTTGTTCTACTCAATATGACTATAATGTTCTTAGAATCCTAAGATAATGCAAAAAACAATAAAAATGTTTTCAAACATAACTTCTATAAAACTCTATAAAATGGCTAATAATGCCTAGAGACATGTATTTTCGTTAGTTGTACTAGAAAAATGATCTTTTGTGAGGTTCACAAAGACACAAGTTAGTTTTTTTATTCAATATAACAGTGTAACCGTCATACTAAATATGAAAGGTTTATAATCTTAACTCCAAAACCATATAAGAAATTTCTCTAAAAAAAGTCTGTAATATTGAATTTATGTGAGTTTTAGAAGAATCAGTCATTTTGGAAAAGTTCACAAATACAACAATTAGGTTTTACTGGCCTCATATTGATCAAACTCAAAATGACATTTTTGAAACATAACTCCAAAAATATGCATGCAAAATGTCTAAGAATGCCTGAAGAAATGTCTCTTTGAGAGTTTTCCTGGAAAAAAAAACATTTGGTAAGGTTTGAATAAACAAAAAGTATTTTTGTAATAAATTTGACGGTAAATTACTTAGAATCCTGAGATAATACGAAAAAAAGCAATAAAAATGTATTCCAACATAATTCCCAATCCAAACGTGCAAAATGTCTAAAAATGGTCTGTGATATTCAATAAATGTGAGTTGTACTAGATACACTTGTTTTTCTATGGTTTGCAAATACAAAATTTAGGTTTTACTCAATATGAATGTATACTGTAACACTAAATATGACAGTTATTTAAACATAATTCCTAGACCACACATGAAAAATGACTAATAATGCCTGAAATAATGCATGTTTGTGAGTATTACTCGAAACATGTGCTTTTTTAAATGTTGCAAATGCAAAATGTATTTTTTTACTCAATATGACCATAATGTTCTTTGAACTCTGAGATAATTCGAAAAAAAGCAATAAAATTGTATTCAAACATAACTTCCAAACAACACATGCAAAATGGCTAATAATGACTAGAGATATGAATTTTCGTTAGTTGTACTAGAAAAATTATCTTTTGTAAGGTTAACAAAGACACAAGTTAGTTTTTTTTATTCAATATAACAGTATAACTGTCATACTAAATATGAAATGTTTAAAATCATAACTCCAAAACCAAACATTAAATCTCCCTAAAAAAAAAAGCCTGTAATATTGAATTTATGTTAGTTTTAGCAGAATCAGGTATTTTGGAAAGGTTCACACATACAAAAATTGGGTTTTACCGGCCTCATATTGGTCACACTCATAATGACAATTTTGAAACATAACTCCAAAAGTAGAAATGCAAAATGTCTAATAATGCCTGAAGAAATGTATCTTTGAGAGTTTTCCTGAAAAAAAAATGTTTGGTAAGGTTTGCAATAAAAGAAAGTATTTTTTTACTAAATTTGACAGTCATGTACTTAGAATCCTGAGATAATGCGAAAAAAGCAATAAAAAATGTATTCCAACATAATTCCTAATCCAAACGTGCAAAATGTCTAAAAATGCCTGTGATATTGAATACATGTGAGTTTTACTAGATTTGGTTGTTTTTTCATGGTTTGCAAATACAAAAATGAGGTTTTATTTAATATGACTGTATACTGTAACACTCAATATGACAGTTATTTGAACAAAACTCCTACACCACACATAAAAAATGGCTAATAATGCCTGAAATAAAGCAATACAAATGTATTCAAACATAACTTCTAAACAACACATGCAAAATGGCTAATAATGCCTAGAGATATGTATTTTTGTTAGTTGTACTAGAAAAATGATCTTTTGTAAGGTTTGCAAAGACACAAGTTAGTTGTTTTATTCAATATAACAGTGTAACTGCCATTCTAAATATGAAAGGTTTATAATCATAACTCCAAAACCAAATATGAAATTTGTCTTAAAAAGCCTTTAATATTGAATTTATGTAAATTTTACCAGAATCAGGTATTTTGGAAAGAATCAGAAATACAAATATTAGATTTTACTGGCCTCATATTGGTCACACTCAAAATGACAGATTTTGAAACATAACTCCAAAAATACACATGCAAAATGTCTAATAATGCCTGAAGAAATGCATCTTCGAGAGTTTTCCTGAAAAAAAAAAACATTTGGTAAGGTTTGCAAAAACAACATTTGATTTGTTACTCAATTTGACAGTAATGTACTTAGAATCCTGAGATAATGCAAAAAAGCAATAAAAATGTATTCCAACATAATTCCTAATCCAAACGTGCAAAATGTCTAAAAATGCCTGTGATATTGAATACATGTGAGTTTTACTAGATACAGTTGTTTTTCAATGGTTTGCAAATACAAAAATGAGGTTTTACTCAATATGACTGTATACTGTAACACTCAATATGACAGCTATTTAAACATAACTCCTACACCACACATGAAAAATGGCTAATAATGCCTGAAATAATGCATCTTTGGGAGTTTTACCCGAAACATATGCTTTTTTAAATCTTGCAAATGCAAAAAGTAGTTTTTTACTCAATATGACTATAATAGTCTTAGAATCCTGAGATAATGCGAAAAAAGCAATAAAAATGTATTCAAACATAACTTCTAAACTACACATGCAAAATGGTTAATAGTGCCCAGAGATATGTTTTTTTGTTAGTCGTACTAGAAAAATGATCTTTTGTAAGGTGTGCAAAGACACAAATTAGTTTTTTTATTCAATATAACAGTGTAACTGCCATACTAAATATGAAAGGTTTATAATCATAACTCCAAAACCAAAGATGAAATTTGTCTTAAAAAGCTTTTAATATTGAATTTATGTAAATTTTAGCAGAATCAGGTGTTTTGGAAAGGTTCACAAATACAAATTTTAGATTTTACTGGCCTCATATTGGTCACACTCAAAATGACAGTTTTTGAAATATAACTCCAAAAATACACATGCAAAATGTCTAATATCGCCTGAAGAAAAGCATCTTCGAGAGTTTTCCAGAAAAAAAACATTTGGTAAGGTTTGCAAAAACAAAATTTGATTTGTTACTCAATTTGACAGTAATGTACTTAGAATCCTGAAATAATGCGAAAAAAGCGATAAAAATGTATTCAAACATAACTTCTAAACAACACATGCAAATTGGCTAATAATGCCCAGAGATATGTTTTTTTGTTAGTTGTACTAGAAAAATGATTTTTTGTAAGGTTTGCAAAGATACAAATACGTTTTTTTATTCAATATAACAGTGTAACTGTCATACTAAATATGAAAGGTTTATAATCATAACTCCAAAACCAAATATGAAATTTGTCTTAAAAAGCCTTTAATATTGAATTTTTTGCAAACCTTACCAAGTGTTTTTTTTTTCAGGAAAACTCTCGAAGATGCATTTCTTCAGGCATTATTAGACATTTTGCATGTGTATTTTTGGAGTTATGTTTCAAAAACTGTCATTTTGAGTGTGACCAATATGAGGCCAGTAAAATCTATATTTGTATTTGTGATTTTTTCCAAAATACCTGATTCTGGTAAAACTTACATAAATTCAATATTAAAGGCTTTTAAAGACAAATTTCATATTTGGTTTTGGAGTTATGATTATAAAACTTTCATATTTAGTATGACAGTTACAGTGTTATATTGAATTAAAAAAAACTAACTTGTGTCTTTGCAAACCTTACAAAAGATCATTTTTCTAGTACAACTGACAAAAAAACATATCTCTGGGCATTATTAGCCAATTTGCATGTGTTGTTTAGAAGTTATGTTTGAATACATTTTTATTGCTTTTTTCGCATTATTTCATGACTCTAAGACTATTATAGTCATATTGAGTAAAACACTACTTTTTGCATTTGCAAGACTTAAAAAAGCATATGTTTCTAGTAAAACTCCCAAAGATGCATTATTTCAGGCATTATTAGCCATTTATCATGTGTGGTGTAGATGTTATGTTTAAATAACTGTCATATTGAGTGTTACAGTATACAGTCATATTGAGTAAAACCTCATTTTTGTATTTGCAAACCATTGAAAAACAACTGTATCTAATAAAACTTACATGTATTCAACATCACAGGCATTTTTGGACATTTTGCACGTTTGGATTAGGAATTATGTTGGAATACATTTTTATTGCTTTTTTCGCATTATCTCAGGATTCTAAGTACATTACTGTCAAATTGAGTAACAAATCAAATTTTGTTTTTGCAAACCTTACCAAATGTTTTTTTTTTCAGGAAAACTCTCGAAGATGCATTTCTTCAGGCATTATTAGACATTTTGCATGTGTATTTTTGGAGTTATGTTTCAAAAACTGTCATTTTGAGTGTGACCAATATGAGGCCAGTAAAATCTAATATTTGTATTTGTGATTCTTTCCAAAATACCCGATTCTAGTAAAACTTACATAAATTCAATATTAAAGGCTTTTTAAGACAAATTTCATATTTGGTTTTGGAGTTATGATTATAAACCTTTCATATTTAGTATGACAGTTACACTGTTATATTGAATAAAAAAACGTATTTGTATCTTTGCAAACCTTACAAAAAATCATTTTTCTAGTACAACTAACAAAAAAACATATCTCTGGGCATTATTAGCCAATTTTGCATCTGTTGTTTAGAAGTTATGTTTGAATACATTTTTATTGCTTTTTTCGCATTATTTCAGGATTCTAAGACTATTATAGTCATATTGAGTAAAACACTACTTTTTGCATTTGCAAGACTTAAAAAAGCATATGGTTCTAGTAAAACTCCCAAAGATGCATTATTTCAGGCATTATTAGCCATGTTTCATGTTTGGTGTAGGAGTTATGTTTAAATAACTGTCATATTGAGTGTTACAGTATACAGTCATATTGAGTAAAACCTCATTTTTGAATTTGCAAACCATTGAAAAAAAACTGTATCTAGTAAAACTTACATGTATTCAATATCACAGGCATTTTTAGACATTTTGCACGTTTGGATTAGGAATTATGTTGGAATACATTTTTATTGCTTTTTTCGCATTATCTCAGGATTCTAAGTACATTACTGTCAAATTGAGTAACAAATGAAATTTTGTTTTTGCAAACCTTACCAAGTGTTTTTTTTTTTTCAGGAAAACTCTCGAAGATGCATTTCTTCAGGCATTATTAGACATTTTGCATGTGTATTTTTGGAGTTATGTTTCAAAAACTGTCATTTTGAGTGTGACCAATATGAGGCCAGTAAAATCTAATATTTGTATTTGTGATTCTTTCCAAAATACCTGATTCTGGTAAAACTTACATAAATTCAATATTAAAGGCTTTTTAAGACAAATGTCATATTTGGTTTTGGAGTTATGATTATAAACCTTTCATATTTAGTATGACAGTTACACTGTTATATTGAATAAAAAAACGTATTTGTATCCTTGCAAACCTTACAAAAAATCATTTTTCTACTACAACTAACAAAAAAACATATCTCTGGGCATTATTAGCCAATTTTGCATCTGTTGTTTAGAAGTTATGTTTGAATACATTTTTATTGCTTTTTTCGCATTATTTCAGGATTCTAAGACTATTATAGTCATATTGAGTAAAACACTACTTTTTGCATTTGCAAGACTTAAAAAAGCATATGTTTCTAGTAAAAGTTCCAAAGATGCATTATTTCAGGCATTATTAGCCATTTTTCATGTGTGGTGTAGGAGTTATGTTTAAATAACTGTCATATTGAGTGTTACAGTATACAGTCATATTGAGTAAAACCTCCTTTTTGTATTTGCAAACCATTGAAAAACAACTGTATCTAGTAAAACTTACATGTATTCAATATCACAGGCATTTTTAAACATTTTGCACGTTTGGATTAGGAATTATGTTGGAATACATTTTTATTGCTTTTTTCGCATTATCTCAGGATTCTAAGTACATTACTGTCAAATTGAGTAACAAATCAAATTTTGTTTTGCAAACCTTACCAAATGTTTTTTTTTTCAGGAAAACTCTCGAAGATGCATTTCTTCAGGCATTATTACACATTTTGCATGTGTATTTTTGGAGTTATGTTTCAAAAACTGTAATTTTGAGTGTGACAAATATGAGGCCAGTAAAATCTAATATTTGTATTTGTGAACCTTTCCAAAACACCTGATTCTGCTAAAACTTACATAAATTCAATATTAAAGGCTTTTTAAGACAAATTTCATATTTGGTTTTGGAGTTATGATTATAAACCTTTCATATTTAGTATGACAGTTACACTGTTATATTGAATAAAAAAAACTAACTTGTGTCTTTGCAAACCTTACAAAAGATCATTTTTCTAGTACAACTAACAAAAAACATATCTCTAGGCATCATTAGCCGTTTTGCATGTGTTGTTTAGAAGTTATGTTTGAATACATTTTTATTGCTTTTTTCGCATTATCTCACGATTCTAAGACTATTATAGTCATATTGAGTAAAAAACTACTTTTTGCATTTGCAAGATTTAAAAAAGCATATGTTTCGAGTAAAACTCCCAAAGATGCATTATTTCAGGCATTATTAGCCATTTTTCATGTGTGGTGTAGGAGTTATGTTTAAATAACTGTCATATTGAGTGTTAAAGTATACAGTCATATTGAGTAAAACCTCATTTTTGTATTTGCAAACCATTGAAAAACAACTGTATCTAGTAAAACTCACATATATTCAATATCACAGGCAATTTTAGACATTTTGCACGTTTGGATTAGGAATTATGTTGGAATACATTTTTATTGCTTTTTTCGCATTATCTCAGGATTCTAAGTACATTACTGTCACATTGAGTAACAAATCAAATTTTGTTTTTGCAAACCTTACCAAATGTTTTTTTTCTGGAAAACTCTCGAAGATGCATTTCTTCAGGCATTATTAGACATTTTGCATGTGTATTTTTGGAGTTATGTTTCAAAAACTGTCATTTTGAGTGTGACCTATATGAGGCCAGTAAAATCTAATATTTGTATTTGTGATTCTTTCCAAAATACCTGATTCTGCTAAAACTTACATACATTCAATATTAAAGGCTTTTTAAGACAAATTTCATATTTGGTTTTGGAGTTATGATTATAAACCTTTCATATTTAGTATGACAGTTACAGTGTTATATTGAATTAAAAAAACTAACTTGTGTCTTTGCAAACCTTACAAAAGATAATTTTTCTAGTACAACTAACAAAAAAACATATCCCTGGGCATTATTAGCCATTTTGCATGTGTTGTTTAGAAGTTATGTTTGAATACATTTTCATTGCTTTTTTCGCATTATCTCAGGATTCTAAGACTATTATAGTCATATTGAGTAAAAAACTACTTTTTGCATTTGCAAGATTTAAAAAAACATATATTTCGAGTAAAACTCGCAAAGATGCATTATTTCAGGCATTATTAGCCATTTTTCATGTGTGGTGTAGGAGTTATGTTTAAATAACTGTCATATTGAGTGTTACAGTATACAGTCATATTGAGTAAAACCTCATTTTTGTATTTGCAAACCATTGAAAAACAACTGTATCTAGTAAAACTCACATGTATTCAATATCGCAGGCATTTTTAGACATTTTGCTCGTTCGGATTAGGAATTATGTTGGAATACATTTTTATTGCTTTTTTCGCATTATCTCAGGATTCTAAGTACATTACTGTCACATTGAGTAACAAATCAAATTTTGTTTTTGCAAACCTTACCAAATGTTTTTTTTCTGGAAAACTCTCGAAGATGCATTTCTTCGGGCATTTTAGACATTTTGCATGTGTATTATTGGAGTTATGTTTCAAAAACTGTCATTTTGAGTGTGACCTATATGAGGCCAGTAAAATCTAATATTTGTATTTGTGATTCTTTCCAAAATACCTGATTCTGCTAAAACTTACATAAATTCAATATTAAAGGCTTTTTAAGACAAATTTCATATTTGGTTTTGGAGTTATGATTATAAACCTTTCATATTTAGTATGACAGTTACACTGTTATATTGAATAAAAAAACTAACTTGTGTCTTTGCAAACCTTACAAAAGATCATTTTTCTAGTACAACTAACAAAAAAACATATCTCTAGGCATTATTAGCCGTTTTGCATGTGTTGTTTGGAAGTTATGTTTGAATACATTTTTATTGCTTTTTTCGCATTATCTCAGGATTCTAAGACTATTATAGTCATATTGAGTAAAAAACTACTTTTTGCATTTGCAAGATATAAAAAAGCATATGTTTCTAGTAAAACTCCCAAAGATGCATTATTTCAGGCATTATTAGCCATTTTTCATGTGTGGTGTAGGAGTTATGTTTAAATAACTGTCATATTGAGTGTTACAGTATACAGTCATATTGAGAAAAACATCATTTTTGTATTTGCAAACCATTGAAAAACAACTGTATCTAGTAAAACTCACACGTATTCAATATCACAGGCATTTTTAGACATTTCGCACGTTTGAATTGGGAATTATGTTGTAATACATTTTTATTGCTTTTTTCGCATTATCTCAGGATTCTAAGTACATTACTGTCAAATTGAGTAACAAATCAAATTTTGTTTTTGCAAACCTTACCAAATGTTTTTTTTTTTCTGGAAAACTCTCGAATATGCTTTTCTTCAGGCATTATTAGACATTTTGCATGTGTATTTTTGGAGTTATGTTTCAAAAACTGTCATTTTGAGTGTGACCAATATGAGGCCAGTAAAATCTAATATTTGTATTTGTGATTCTTTCCTTAATATCTGATTCTGGTAAAACTTACATAAATTCAATATTAAAGGCTTTTTAAGACAAATTTCATATTTGGTTTTGGAGTTATGATTATAAACCTTTCATATTTAGTATGACAGTTACAGTTTTATATTTTAATTAAAAAAAACTAACTTGTGTCTTTGCAAACCTTACAAAAGATCATTTTTCTAGTACAACTAACAAAAAAACATATCTCTAGGCATTATTAGCCATTTTGCATGTGTTGTTTAGAAGTTATGTTTGAATACATTTTTATTGCTTTTTTCGCATTATCTCAGCATTCTAAGACTATTATAGTCATATAGAGTAAAAAACTACTTTTTGCATTTGCAAGATTTAAAAAAGCATATGTTTCGAGTAAAACTCCCAAAGATGGATTATTTCAGGCATTATTAGCCATTTTTCATGTGTGGTGTAGGAGTTATGTTTAAATAACTGTCATATTGAGTGTTACAGTATACAGTCATATTGAGTAAAACCTCATTTTTGTATTTGCAAACCATTGAAAAACAACTGTATCTATTAAAATTCACATGTATTCAATATCACAGTCATTTTTAGACATTTTGCACGTTTGGATTAGGAATTATGTTGGAATACATTGTTATTGCTTTTTTCGCATTATCTCAGGATTCTAAGTACATTACTGTCAAATTGAGTAACAAATCAAATTTTGTTTTTGCAAACCTTACCAAATGTTTTTTTTTTCTGGAAAACTCTCGAAGATGCATTTCTTCAGGCATTATTATACATTTTGCATGTGTATTTTTGGAGTTATGGATCAAAAACTGTCATTTTGACTGTGACCAATATGAGGCAAGTAAAATCTAATATTTGTATTTGTGATTCTTTCCAAAATACATGATTCTGGTAAAACTTACATAAATTCAATATTAAAGGCTTTTTAAGACAAATTTCACATTTGGTTATGGAGTGATGATTATAAACTTGTCATATTTAGTATGACAGTTACACTGTTATATTGAATAAAAAAAACTAACTTGCGTCTTTGCAAACCTTACAAAAGATCATTTTTCTACTAGAACTAACAAAAAAACATATATGTAGGCATTATTAGCCATTTTGCATGTGTTGTTTAGAAGTTATGTTTGAATTCATTTGTATTGCTTTTTTCGCATTATCTCAGGATTGTAAGACTATTAGAGTTGTATTGAGTAAAAAACTACTTTTTGCATTTGCAAGATTTAAAAAAGCATATGTTTCGAGTAAAACTCCCAAAGATGCATTATTTCAGGCATCATTAGCCATTTTTCATGTGTTGTGTAGGAGTGATGTTTAAATAACTGTCATATTGAGTGTTACAGTATACAGTCATATTGAGTAAAACCTCATTTTTGTATTTGCAAACCATTGAAAAATAACTGTATCTAGTAAAACTCACATGTATTCAATATCACAGGCATTTTTAGACATTTTGCACGTTTGGATTAGGAATTATGTTGGAATACATGTTTATTGCTTTTTTCGCATTATCTCAGGATTCTAAGTACATTACTGTCAAATTGAGTAATAAATCAAATTTTGTTTTTGCAAACCTTACCAAATGTTTTTTTTCAGGAAAACTCTCGAAGATGCATTTTCTCAGGCATTATTAGACATTTTGCATGTGTATTTTTGGAGTTATGTTTCAAAAACTGTCATTTTGAGTGTGACCTATATGAGGCCAGTAAAATCTAATATTTGTATTTGTCAACCTTTCCAAAATACCTGACTCTGCTAAAACGTACATAAAATTCACTATTAAAGGCTTTTTAAGACAAATTTCATATTTGGTTTTGGAGTTATGATTATAAATCTTTCATATTTAGTATGACAGTTACACTGTTATATTGAATAAAAAAAAGTAACTTGTGTCTTTGCAAACCTTACAATAGATCATTTTTCTACTAGAACTAACACAAAAACATATATGTAGGCATTATTAGCCATTTTGCATGTGTTGTTTAGAAGTTACGTTTGAATACATTTTTATTGCTTTTTTTGCATTATCCCAGGATTGTAAGACTATTATAGTCGTATTGAGTAAAAAACTACTTTTTGCATTTGCAAGATTTAAAAAAGCATATGTTTCGGGTAAAACTCCCAAAGATGCATTATTTCAGGCATTATTAGCCATTTTTCATGTGTGGTGTAGGAGTTATGTTTAAATAGCTGTCATATTGAGTGTTACAGTATACAGTCATATTGAGTAAAACCTCATTTTTGTATTTGCGAACCATTGAAAAACAACTGTATCTAGTAAAACTCACATGTGTTCAATATCACAGGCATTTTTAGACATTTTGCACGTTTGAATTAGGAATTATGTTGGAATACATTTTTATTGCTTTTTTCGCATTATCTCAGGATTCTAAGTACATTACTGTCAACTTGAGTAACAAATCAAATTTTGTTTTTGCAAACCTTACCAAATGTTTTTTTTTCTGGAAAACTCTCGAAGATGCTTTTCTTCAGTTATTATTAGACATTTTGCATGTGTATTTTTGGAGTTATGTTTCAAAAACTGTCATTTTGAGTGTGACCAATATGAGGCCAATAAAATGTAATGTTTGTATTTGTGATTCTTTCCAAAATACCTGATTCTGGTAAAATTTACATAAATTCAATATTAAAGGCTTTTTAAGACAAATTTCGTATTTGGTTTTGGAGTTATGATTATAAACCTTTCATATTCAGTATGACAGTTACACTGTTATATTGAAAATGTATTCCAACATAATTCCTAATCCAAACGTGCAAAATGTCTAAAAATGCCTGTGATATTGAATACATGTGAGTTTTACTATAGTACAGTTGTTTTTCTATGGTTTGCAAATACAAAATTTAGGTTTTACTCAATATGACTGTATACTGTAACACTCAATATGACAGTTATTTAAACATAACTCCTACACCACACATAAAAAATGGCTAATAATGCTGAAATTATGCATCTTCGGAGTTTTACTCGGAACATATGCTTTTTTAAATCTTGCAAATGAAAAAAGTATTTTTTACTCAATATGGCTATAATGTTCTTAGAATCCTGAGATAATGCGAAAAACCAATACAAAAGTTTTCAAACATAACTTTTAAACAACACATGCAAAACGGCTAATAATTCCTACAGATGTGTATCTTGGTTAGTTGTAGTAGAAAAATGATCTTTTGTAGATTTCACTGAGAAACAAAATCCTATTTGTATGGTTACTTTACTCTAAATTTCTACTATAATTTTTAAATTTTTTTAAATAGGTTATAAATCTGTAGAATTGAAGACATTATCTGTAAATTAAAAAAACGCCTGTTATTTTAAGTATATGCCAGTAATGACAAACTATGTATATTTCTATTTTTTTTATAGAAAAATACAAATTATTTATACATATTATTTTCTGTTTTCTCAAATTACTTTCAATTTCATGTAAAATTACAGTAATTAACTTTAATTAATTATGTAGCTTGTTATATAAAAGTATTTGTTCATACTAACAATCTAACAGTTTTAAATGTAATTTTAGGTAAATCAAATATTTTCAATATTTATGTGTATTTTCACATTCAAGTCGAAAAATATATGTAGCCTCTTATAAAAGGTGTATGCTCAAACTGTAATATGACATACATGAAATACTGCAAGAGATTCTTAATCAACAGTCAACAGCCATACAGATCACACTGACGGTGGCCCTACAAACAACTTTAACAATGTTACAAATATGCGCCACACTGTGGAGCCACATTAATCAAGACTGACAAACACATTTCAGGAGAACATCGTCACCGTAACACAACATTAACACAACAGAAACAATTCCTAGAATTCCATGTGTTACAATATAAACCCCCACCACCTAACCCCGCCCAGCTCAACGAACGCACGGAGGGGGGCGGTGATGTTTTGGGGCACGGGGTTGGGTGGTAGCGGGAATGTAGCCCGGAAGAGTCAGCGCTGCTTGGGCTTCTGGGTATTTGTTATGTTGTGTTTATGTTTTATTACAGTGAGGATGTTTTCCTGAAATGTGTTTATCATTCTTGTTCGATGTGGGTTCACAGTGTGGTGCATATTTGTAACAGTGTTAAAGTTGTTTGTACAGCCACCGTCAGTGTGACCTGTGTGGCTGTTGACCAAGTATATCTTGCAGTCACTTTTCAAATGAACGACGAAAACCGTGCTCGTCACATGCCTCAATTGGCACGCTGATGATTTGATGAATGAGCGTTCAAAAAAACCCACCACGGTATTACGTGTCATATTCGCCCGGCCAAACTTTGAGTCAACCCTAATTGAGGGTCAGTGAAATTCTCGCGGTGAAATGATAAGAATGGTAAGTATGTCGCTAGTGTGGGATAGCCATTCATGCAAGGTTAACCCACTTTGTATCAATTTCCTGCATCCAGTGGCCCCCCGCTAAAGTCAATGAGACACCCCTGATCCTAACAATTCAGAAAAAATCTGTTAAACAATGGTATTTTTCTGTGGAATCACCAGCATTGTGACTTCACTAAAGGTGGTTGATCGTAATAATTTGGAAAAACTCTTTAAAATAATGGTCTTTTTCTGCAGAACTGTTTGCATCGTCACTTTATTAAAGGTGGTTGATCTTAATGATTTAGTAAAAATCTGTAAAATTACGATATTTCACCCCAAAACGTTTTCATGAACATTTCTGTAAATATAATGTTTTTGATCATTATTTGGTTTACAATGTTGTACTTTAGTTTTATGGTTTTTGTTTGGCAGCCGTCACTGCCAGTAAATGACCCTTTTTTTACAAAATTTATTTTTACAGTGTTTGCAAAGATAAAAGTTAGTTTTTTTATTCAATATAACAGTAAAACTGTCATACTAAATATGAAAGGTTAATAAACATAACTCCAAAACCAAACATTAAATCTGTCTAAAAAAGCCTGTAATATTGACTTCATGTGAGTTTTACCTGAATTAGGTATTTTGGAAAGGTTCACAAATACAAAAATTTGGTTTTACTGGCCTCACATTGGTCACACTCAATAAGACGGTTTTTGAACCCTATCACCAAAAATACACATGCAAAATTACAAAAAAATGCCTGAAGAAATGTATCTTTGTGAGTTTTACTGGATAAAAAAACATTTTGTAAGGGTTGCAAAAACAAAAAGAAATGTTTTACCCAATTTGACAGTAATGTACTTAAAATCCTGAGATAATGCAAAAAGAGCAATAAAAATGTATTCCAACATAATACCTAATCCAAACGTGCAAAATGTCTAAAAATGCCTGTGATATTGAATCCATGTGAGTTTTACTAGATACAGTTGATTCTAAAAGGTTTGCAACATCCAAAAATTAGGTTTTACTCAATATGACTGTATACTGTAACACTCAATATGACAGTTATTTAAACATAACTTCTACACCACACATGGCTAATAATGCCTGAAATAATGCATCTTTGGGAGTTTTACTCGAAATGATTGTTTTTTAAATCTTTGCAATGCAAAAAATTGTTGTTTTACTCAATATGACAATAATGTTCTTAGAATCCTGAGATAATGCGAAAAGAGCAATTAAAATGTTTTCAAACACAACTTTTAAACAACACATGCAAAACGGCTAATAATGCCTAGAGATGTGTATCTTTGTTAGTTGTAGTAGAAAAATTTTCTTTTGTAGGGTTCACTGTAAAAAAAAAAAAAAAAATCCTATTTTAATGGTTAGTTTACTCTAAATTTCTACTGTAATTTTTCAAATTTTTTAAATAGGTTATAAAACTGTAGAATTGAAGACATTATCTGTAAATAAATAAACCGCCTGTTATTTTGAATAATATACAAGTAATGACGTACTTTGTATATTCCTATTTTTTTACAGGAAAATACCAAATTAATTATACATATTATTTTCTGTTTTCTCATATTACTTTCAATTTCATGTAAAATTACAGTAATTAACTTTATATAATTATGTAGCTTGTTATATAAAAGTATTTGTCCATACAAACAATCTAAAAGTTTTATATGTAATTTTAAGATAAATCAAATTTTTTTAATTTATGTGTATTTTCACATTCAAGGCGAAAAATATATGTAGCCTCTTATAAAAGGTTTATGCTAAAACTAACAATTACATTTTTTTCCCTGTAACATGACATACATGAATGACTGCAAGACATACTTAATCAACAGTCAACAGCCTTACAGATCACACTGGCGGTGGCCGTACAAATGACTTTAACAATGTTAGAAATATGCGCCACACTATTGAGCCACATAAAACAAGAATGAAAAACACATTTCAGGAGAACATCTTCACCGTAACACAACATTAACACAACAGAAACAATACTCAGAATTCCATGTGTTACAATACACACCCCCACCACCTAACCCCGCCCACCTCAACCAACGCACGGGGGGGGGGGCGGTGATGTTTTGGGGCGCGGGGTTGGGTGGTAGCGGGGGTGTAGCCCGGAAGGGATAGCGCTGCATGGTTTTGTGGGTATTTGTTATGTTGTGTTTATGTTTTATTACAGTGAGGATGTTTTCCTGAAATGTGTTTATCATTCTTGTTCAATGTGGTTTCACAGTGTGGTGCATATTTGTAACAGTGTTAAAGTTGTTTGTGCAGCCACCGTCAGCGTGACCTGTGTGGCTGTTGACCAAGTATATTTTGCAGTCACTATCAAATGCACAACAATACCGTGCACATCACATGCCTCAATTGGCGCGCTTATGATTTGGTGAATGAGCGTACAAAAAAGCCCACCGCGGTACTACTTGTCATATTCGCCCGGCCAAGCTTTGAGTCAATCCTATATGAGGGTAGTGAAATTCTCAGGGTGAAATGGTGGGATTGTTAAGTACGTTGCTAGGTTTGGATAGCGTTTCATGCAAGGTTAACCCACTTTGAATCAATTTTCTGCATCCAGTGGCCCCCCGCTGAAGTCAATGAGACACCCCTGATCCTAACAATTCAGAAAAAATCTGTTAAACAATGGTATTTTTCTGTGGAACAGCCAGCATTGTCACTTCACTAAAGGTGATTGATCGTAATAATTTGGAAAAACTCTTTAGAATAAAGGTATTTTTCTGCAGAACTGTTTGCATCGTCACTTTATTAAAGGTGGTTGATCTTGATAATTTTGTAAAAATCTGTAAAATTACGATATTTCTCCCCAAAACATTTCATGAAAATTTCTGTAAATATGTTTTTGATCATTTTTATCGTTTTACTTTAATTTTATGGTTTTTGTTTGAAAGCCGTAGCTGCCAGTAAATGACCGTTTTTTTTACAGTATTTATTTTTACAGTGTTTTCAAAGATACAAGTTTGTTTTTTTTATTCGATATAACAGTATTACTGTCATACTAAATATGAAAGGTTCATTAACATAACTCCAAAACCAAACATGAACTCTGTCTAAAAAAGCCTGTAATATTGACTTTATGTGAGTTTTACCTGAATTAGGTATTTTGGAAAGGTTCACAAATACAAAAATTTGGTTTTACTGGCCTCACATTGGTCAATAAGACAGTTTTTGAACCCTATCTCCAAAAATACACATGCAAAATTACAAAAAAATGCCTGAAGAAATGTGAGTTTTACTGGATAAAAAAAACATTTTGTAAGGGTTGCAAAAAAAAGAAGAAATATTTTACCCAATTTGACAGTAATGTACTTACAATACTGTGATAATGCGAAAAAAGCAATAAAAATGTATTCAAACATAACTTCTAAACAACACATGCAAAATGGCTAATAATGCCCAGAGATATGTTTTTTTGTTAGTTGTACTAGAAAAATGATCTTTTGTAAGGTTTGCAAAGACACAAATTAGTTTTTTTATTCAATATAACAGTGTAACTGCCATACTAAATATGAAAGGTTTATAATCATAACTCCAAAACCAAATATGAAATTTGTCTTAAAAAACCTTTAATATTGAATTTTTGTAAGTTTTACCAGAATCAGGTATTTTGGAAAGAATCACAAATACAAATATTAAATTTTACTGGCCTCATATTAGTCACACTCAAAATGACAGTTTTTGAAACATAACTCCAAAAATACACATGCAAACTGTCTAATAATGCCTGAAGAAATGCATCTTCGAGAGTTTTCCGGATAAAAAACAATTGGTAAGGCTTGCAAAAACAAAATTTGATTTGTTACTCAATTTGACAGTAATGTACTTAGAATCCTGAGATAATGCGAAAAAAGCAGTAAAAATGTATTCCAACATAATTCCTAATCCAAAGGTGCAAAATGTCTAAAAATGCATGTGATATTGAATACATGTGAGTTTTACTAGATACAGTTGTTTTTCAATGGTTTGCAAATACAAAAATGAGGTTTTACTCAATATGACTGTATACTGTAACACTCAATATGACAGCTATTTAAACATAACTCCTACACCACACATGAAAAATGGCTAATAATGCCTGAAATAATGCATCTTTGGGAGTTTTACCCGAAACATATGCTTTTTTAAATCTTGCAAATGCAAAAAGTAGTTTTTTACTCAATACGACTATAATAGTCTTACAATCCTGGGATAATGCAAAAAAAGCAATAAAAATGTATTCAAACGTAACTTCTAAACAACACATGCAAAATGGCTAATAATGCCTACATATATGTTTTTGTGTTAGTTCTAGTAGAAAAATGATCTATTGTAAGGTTTGCAAAGACACAAGTTACTTTTTTTTATTCAATATAACAGTGTAACTGTCATACTAAATATGAAAGATTTATAATCATAACTCCAAAACCAAATATGAAATTTGTCTTAAAAAGCCTTTAATAGTGAATTTTATGTACGTTTTAGCAGAGTCAGGTATTTTGGAAAGGTTGACAAATACAAATATTAGATTTTACTGGCCTCATATAGGTCACACTCAAAATGACAGTTTTTGAAACATAACTCCAAAAATACACATGCAAAATGTCTAATAATGCCTGAGAAAATGCATCTTCGAGAGTTTTCCTGAAAAAAAACATTTGGTAAGGTTTGCAAAAACAAAATTTGATTTATTACTCAATTTGACAGTAATGTACTTAGAATCCTGAGATAATGCGAAAAAAGCAATAAACATGTATTCCAACATAATTCCTAATCCAAACGTGCAAAATGTCTAAAAATGCCTGTGATATTGAATACATGTGAGTTTTACTAGATACAGTTATTTTTCAATGGTTTGCAAATACAAAAATGAGGTTTTACTCAATATGACTGTATACTGTAACACTCAATATGACAGTTATTTAAACATCACTCCTACACAACACATGAAAAATGGCTAATGATGCCTGAAATAATGCATCTTTGGGAGTTTTACTCGAAACATATGCTTTTTTAAATCTTGCAAATGCAAAAAGTAGTTTTTTACTCAATACAACTCTAATAGTCTTACAATCCTGAGATAATGCGAAAAAAGCAATACAAATGAATTCAAACATAACTTCTAAACAACACATGCAAAATGGCTAATAATGCCTACATATATGTTTTTTTGTTAGTTCTAGTAGAAAAATGATCTTTTGTAAGGTTTGCAAAGACGCAAGTTAGTTTTTTTTATTCAATATAACAGTGTAACTGTCATACTAAATATGACAAGTTTATAATCATCACTCCATAACCAAATGTGAAATTTGTCTTAAAAAGCCTTTAATATTGAATTTATGTAAGTTTTACCAGAATCATGTATTTTGGAAAGAATCACAAATACAAATATTAGATTTTACTTGCCTCATATTGGTCACAGTCAAAATGACAGTTTTTGATCCATAACTCCAAAAATACACATGCAAAATGTATAATAATGCCTGAAGAAATGCATCTTCGAGAGTTTTCCAGAAAAAAAAAACATTTGGTAAGGTTTGCAAAAACAAAATTTGATTTGTTACTCAATTTGACAGTAATGTACTTAGAATCCTGAGATAATGCGAAAAAAGCAATAACAATGTATTCCAACATAATTCCTAATCCAAACGTGCAAAATGTCTAAAAATGACTGTGATATTGAATACATGTGAATTTTAATAGATACAGTTGTTTTTCAATGGTTTGCAAATACAAAAATGAGGTTTTACTCAATATGACTGTATACTGTAACACTCAATATGACAGTTATTTAAACATAACTCCTACACCACACATGAAAAATGGCTAATAATGCCTGAAATAATCCATCTTTGGGAGTTTTACTCGAAACATATGCTTTTTTAAATCTTGCAAATGCAAAAAGTAGTTTTTTACTCTATATGACTATAATAGTCTTAGAATGCTGAGATAATGCGAAAAAAGCAATAAAAATGTATTCAAACATAACTTCTAAACAACACATGCAAAATGGCTAATAATGCCTAGAGATATGTTTTTTTGTTAGTTGTACTAGAAAAATGATCTTTTGTAAGGTTTGCAAAGACACAAGTTAGTTTTTTTTAATTAAAATATAAAACTGTAACTGTCATACTAAATATGAAAGGTTTATAATCATAACTCCAAAACCAAATATGAAATTTGTCTTAAAAAGCCTTTAATATTGAATTTATGTAAGTTTTACCAGAATCAGATATTAAGGAAAGAATCACAAATACAAATATTAGATTTTACTGGCCTCATATTGGTCACACTCAAAATGACAGTTTTTGAAACATAACTCCAAAAATACACATGCAAAATGTCTAATAATGCCTGAAGAAAAGCATATTCGAGAGTTTTCCAGAAAAAAAAAAACATTTGGTAAGGTTTGCAAAAACAAAATTTGATTTGTTACTCAATTTGACAGTAATGTACTTAGAATCCTGAGATAATGCGAAAAAAGCAATAAAAATGTATTACAACATAATTCCCAATTCAAACGTGCGAAATGTCTAAAAATGCCTGTGATATTGAATACGTGTGAGTTTTACTAGATACAGTTGTTTTTCAATGGTTTGCAAATACAAAAATGATGTTTTTCTCAATATGACTGTATACTGTAACACTCAATATGACAGTTATTTAAACATAACTCCTACACCACACATGAAAAATGGCTAATAATGCCTGAAATAATGCATCTTTGGGAGTTTTACTAGAAACATATGCTTTTTTATATCTTGCAAATGCAAAAAGTAGTTTTTTACTCAATATGACTATAATAGTCTTAGAATCCTGAGATAATGCGAAAAAAGCAATAAAAATGTATTCAAACATAACTTCCAAACAACACATGCAAAACGGCTAATAATGCCTAGAGATATGTTTTTTTGTTAGTTGTACTAGAAAAATGATCTTTTGTAAGGTTTGCAAAGACACAAGTTAGTTTTTTTATTCAATATAACAGTGTAACTGTCATACTAAATATGAAAGGTTTATAATCATAACTCCAAAACCAAATATGAAATTTGTCTTAAAAAGCCTTTAATATTGAATTTATGTAAGTTTTAGCAGAATCAGGTATTTTGGAAAGAATCACAAATACAAATATTAGATTTTACTGGCCTCATATAGGTCACACTCAAAATGACAGTTTTTGAAACATAACTCCAATAATACACATGCAAAATGTCTAAAATGCCCGAAGAAATGCATCTTCGAGAGTTTTCCAGAAAAAAAACATTTGGTAAGGTTTGCAAAAACAAAATTTGATTTGTTACTCAATGTGACAGTAATGTACTTAGAATCCTGAGATAATGCGAAAAAAGCAATAAAAATGTATTCCAACATAATTCCTAATCCGAACGAGCAAAATGTCTAAAAATGCCTGCGATATTGAATACATGTGAGTTTTACTAGATACAGTTGTTTTTCAATGGTTTGCAAATACAAAAATGAGGTTTTACTCAATATGACTGTATACTGTAACACTCAATATGACAGTTATTTAAACATAACTCCTACACCACACATGAAAAATGGCTAATAATGCCTGAAATAATGCATCTTTGCGAGTTTTACTCGAAATATATGTTTTTTTAAATCTTGCAAATGCAAAAAGTAGTTTTTTACTCAATATGACTATAATAGTCTTAGAATCCTGAGATAATGCGAAAAAAGCAATGAAAATGTATTCAAACATAACTTCTAAACAACACATGCAAAATGGCTAATAATGCCCAGGGATATGTTTTTTTGTTAGTTGTACTAGAAAAATTATCTTTTGTAAGGTTTGCAAAGACACAAGTTAGTTTTTTTAATTCAATATAACACTGTAACTGTCATACTAAATATGAAAGGTTTATAATCATAACTCCAAAACCAAATATGAAATTTGTCTTAAAAAGCCTTTAATATTGAATGTATGTAAGTTTTAGCAGAATCAGGTATTTTGGAAAGAATCACAAATACAAATATTAGATTTTACTGGCCTCATATAGGTCACACTCAAAATGACAGTTTTTGAAACATAACTCCAAAAATACACATGCAAAATGTCTAATAATGCCTGAAGAAATGCATCTTCGAGAGTTTTCCAGAAAAAAAACATTTGGTAAGGTTTGCAAAAACAAAATTTGATTTGTTACTCAATGTGACAGTAATGTACTTAGAATCCTGAGATAATGCGAAAAAAGCAATAAAAATGTATTCCAACATAATTCCTAATCCAAACGTGCAAAATGTCTAAAATTGCCTGTGATATTGAATATATGTGAGTTTTACTAGATACAGTTGTTTTTCAATGGTTTGCAAATACAAAAATGAGGTTTTACTCAATATGACTGTATACTTTAACACTCAATATGACAGTTATTTAAACATAACTCCTACACCACACATGAAAAATGGCTAATAATGCCTGAAATAATGCATCTTTGGGAGTTTTACTCGAAACATATGCTTTTTTAAATCTTGCAAATGCAAAAAGTAGTTTTTTACTCAATATGACTATAATAGTCTTAGAATCGTGAGATAATGCGAAAAAAGCAATAAAAATGTATTCAAACATAACTTCTAAACAACACATGCAAAACGGCTAATGATGCCTAGAGATATGTTTTTTGTTAGTTGTACTAGAAAAATGATCTTTTGTAAGGTTTGCAAAGACACAAGTTAGTTTTTTTTATTCAATATAACAGTGTAACTGTCATACTAAATATGAAAGGTTTATAATCATAACTCCAAAACCAAATATGAAATTTGTCTTAAAAAGCCTTTAATATTGAATTTATGTAAGTTTTAGCAGAATCAGGTGTTTTGGAAAGGTTCACAAATACAAATATTAGATTTTACTGGCCTCATATTTGTCACACTCAAAATTACAGTTTTTGAAACATAACTCCAAAAATACACATGCAAAATGTGTAATAATGCCTGAAGAAATGCATCTTCGAGAGTTTTCCTGAAAAAAAAAACATTTGGTAAGGTTTGCAAAACAAAATTTGATTTGTTACTCAATTTGACAGTAATGTACTTAGAATCCTGAGATAATGCGAAAAAAGCAATAAAAATGTATTCCAACATAATTCCTAATCCAAACGTGCAAAATGTTTAAAAATGCCTGTGATATTGAATACATGTAAGTTTTACTAGATACAGTTGTTTTTCAATGGTTTGCAAATACAAAAAGGAGGTTTTACTCAATATGACTGTATACTGTAACACTCAATATGACAGTTATTTAAACATAACTCCTACACCACACATGAAAAATGGCTAATAATGCCTGAAATAATGCATCTTTGGAACTTTTACTAGAAACATATGCTTTTTTAAGTCTTGCAAATGCAAAAAGTAGTGTTTTACTCAATATGACTATAATAGTCTTAGAATCCTGAAATAATGCGAAAAAAGCAATAAAAATGTATTCAAACATAACTTCTAAACAACAGATGCAAAATTGGCTAATAATGCCCAGAGATATGTTTTTTTTGTTAGTTGTAGTAGAAAAATGATTTTTTGTAAGGTTTGCAAGGATACAAATACGTTTTTTTATTCAATATAACAGTGTAACTGTCATACTAAATATGAAAGGTTTATAATCATAACTCCAAAACCAAATATGACATTTGTCTTAAAAAGCCTTTAATATTGAATTTATGTAAGTTTTACCAGAATCAGGTATTTTGGAAAGAATCACAAATACAAATATTAGATTTTACTGGCCTCATATTGGTCACACTCAAAATGACAGTTTTTGAAACATAACTCCAAAAATACACATGCAAAATGTCTAATAATGCCTGAAGAAATGCATCTTCGAGAGTTTTCCTGAAAAAAAAAAAAACACTTGGTAAGGTTTGCAAAAAACAAAATTTCATTTGTTACTCAATTTGACAGTAATGTACTTAGAATCCTGAGATAATGCGAAAAAAGCAATAAAAATGTATTCCAACATAATTCCTAATCCAAACGTGCAAAATGTCTAAAAATGCCTGTGATATTGAATACATGTAAGTTTTACTAGATACAGTTTTTTTTCAATGGTTTGCAAATTCAAAAATGAGGTTTTACTCAATATGACTGTATACTGTAACACTCAATATGACAGTTATTTAAACATAACTCCTACACCAAACATGAAACATGGCTAATAATGCCTGAAATAATGCATCTTTGGGAGTTTTACTAGAACCATATGCTTTTTTAAGTCTTGCAAATGCAAAAAGTAGTGTTTTACTCAATATGACTATAATAGTCTTAGAATCCTGAAATAATGCGAAAAAAGCAATAAAAATGTATTCAAACATAACTTCTAAACAACAGATGCAAAATTGGCTAATAATGCCCAGAGATATGTTTTTTTGTTAGTTGTACTAGAAAAATGATTTTTTGTAAGGTTTGCAAAGATACAAATACGTTTTTTTATTCAATATAACAGTGTAACTGTCATACTAAATATGAAAGGTTTATAATCATAACTCCAAAACCAAATATGAAATTTGTCTTAAAAAGCCTTTAATATTGAATTTATGTAAGTTTTACTAGAATCGGGTATTTTGGAAAGAATCACAAATACAAATATTAGATTTTACTGGCCTCATATTGGTCACACTCAAAATGACAGTTTTTGAAACATAACTCCAAAAATACACATGCAAAATGTCTAATAATGCCTGAAGAAATGCATCTTCGAGAGTTTTCCTGAAAAAAAAAACATTTGGTAAGGTTTGCAAAAACAAAATTTGATTTGTTACTCAATTTGACAGTAATGTACTTAGAATCCTGAGATAATGCGAAAAAAGCAATAAAAATGTATTCCAACATAATTCCTAATCCAAACGTGCAAAATGTCCAAAAATGCCTGTGATGTTGAATACATGTAAGTTTTATTAGATACAGTTGTTTTTCAATGGTTTGCAAATACAAAAATGAGGTTTTACTCAATATGACTGTATACTGTAACACTCATATGACAGTTATTTAAACATAACATCTACACCACACATGATAAATGGCTAATAATGCCTGAAATAATGCATCTTTGGGAGTTTTACTAGAAACATATGCTTTTTTAAGTCTTGCAAATGCAAAAAGTAGTGTTTTACTCAATATGACTATAATAGTCTTAGAGTCATGAAATAATGCGAAAAAAGCAATAAAAATGTATTCAAACATAACTTCTAAACAACACATGCAAATTGGCTAATAATGCCCAGAGATATGTTTTTTTGTCAGTTGTACTAGAAAAATGATCTTTTGTAAGGTTTGCAAAGACACAAGTTAGTTTTTTTTAATTCAATATAACACTGTAACTGTCATACTAAATATGAAAGTTTTATAATCATAACTCCAAAACCAAATATGAAATTTGTCTTTAAAAGCCTTTAATATTGAATTTATGTAAGTTTTACCAGAATCAGGTATTTTGGAAAAAATCACAAATACAAATATAGATTTTACTGGCCTCATATTGGTCACACTCAAAATGACAGTTTTTGAAACATAACTCCAAAAATACACATGCAAAATGTCTAATAATGCCTGAAGAAATGCATCTTCGAGAGTTTTCCTGAAAAAAAAAAACACTTGGTAAGGTTTGCAAAAAATTCAATATTAAAGGCTTTTTAAGACAAATTTCATATTTGGTTTTGGAGTTATGATTATAAACCTTTCATATTTAGTATGACAGTTACACTGTTATATTGAATAAAAAAACGTATTTGTATCTTTGCAAACCTTACAAAAATCATTTTTCTAGTACAACTAACAAAAAAAACATATCTCTGGGCATTATTAGCCAATTTGCATGTGTTGTTTAGAAGTTATGTTTGAATACATTTTTATCGCTTTTTTCGCATTATTTTCAGGATTCTAAGTACATTACTGTCAAATTGAGTAACAAATCAAATTTTGTTTTTGCAAACCTTACCAAATGTTTTTTTTCTGGAAAACTCTCGAAGATGCTTTTCTTCAGGCGATATTAGACATTTTGCATGTGTATTTTTGGAGTTATATTTCAAAAACTGTCATTTTGAGTGTGACCAATATGAGGCCAGTAAAATCTAAAATTTGTATTTGTGAACCTTTCCAAACAACCTGATTCTGCTAAAATTTACATAAATTCAATATTAAAAGCTTTTTAAGACAAATTTCATCTTTGGTTTTGGAGTTATGATTATAAACCTTTCATATTTAGTATGGCAGTTACACTGTTATATTGAATAAAAAAACTAATTTGTGTCTTTGCACACCTTACAAAAGATCATTTTTCTAGTACGACTAACAAAAAAAACATATCTCTGGGCACTATTAACCATTTTGCATGTGTAAGTTTAGAAGTTATGTTTGAATACATTTTTATTGCTTTTTTCGCATTATCTCAGGATTCTAAGACTATTATAGTCATATTGAGTAAAAAACTACTTTTTGCATTTGCAAGATTTAAAAAAGCATATGTTTCGGGTAAAACTCCCAAAGATGCATTATTTCAGGCATTATTAGC